>NC_068420.1:4989753-5197711 GCF_023724105.1 Carassius gibelio
AGCTGATGTGCATCATGCAGACTGTGAGTAAACTACAAGGAACCAAATCATTCACTTAAGTGTGATTTTCTACAATATTTCTCACATTACTAATCTTACTATTTCTGATCTATAATGTATTAATTAAATTAACTTAAAATGTACATAATTGGTACAATATTAGTCACATTCACTATTTCTAATCTATAATAAAATAACCTACTTAAATGTGCACTTGATATATATGTATATAGTTTCATGCATATTACTGACATACTTTTTTCATAATCTGTTTACATTGTGAAATATAATAAAATAACACAATAACTTAAAATTTGCATACAATATTTGTACAATATTAGTCACATTTTGCACATTATTTACTTTTACTGTTTCTATAATAAAAATTAAATAATTTATAAAAAACTAATTATAAAATACAAATATATTACACATACGATTTAATTCACAATCTTTGCTAACATTATATATGTAACTACGAGTAACAAAATCACTCTTTAAAATTAATTATTTTATTTAATTAATTATTAGTTTTTGTTTACATTTTTTATACAATATTTGTCACACACTCAAATATATAGTACACAATATATGTATTTATTTATATTGTTTGCTCCATATATATATATATATATATATATATATATATATATATATATATATATATATATATATACACACACACATAATGTACACACACACACACACACACATATATATATATAACACATATATATATATAAGAACAGCGTCCAGAACTCCTTCTCCGTCATGTTGTGAGGGACGTTCTCAGCGTATTTCTGCTTGACTGCAATCAAAGGCAGAGAGAGACAGGAAAAGGTATTATTCAATTCTTGTAGCATTTATTTGTCCTTAAACATTGCTTATTAATATTAGTCAGTGTTTGTAGCACAAAGCATATTAGGTTTTTTGTGAACTAAAACCATTTTTTTGTGAATTAAAATAAGCGTCTATACCTTTAAGACTACAATATGTAAATGACGTTTTTTATGATTGGTTTGACCATCTCTTGGTAAAATTTTAACAGCATTACATGTATTTGTCAAGGAGAAGACAGAATTATAACCATAATTATGATGTAAAAAGTCATAGTTATTAGATAAAAGTCACATTCATTTATAAAGTACTACATCATACAATGACATTTTTATGAGATAAAAAAATCTAAATGATGGTATAAATAAAAAATAAATAAAAATAAATCACAATTATTATGACATAAGTCAAAATTATGAAATTAAACCAATTGAGTTAAAAAAAAGGTAAAAATTATGAGTTAATTACAGCATAAAATGAAATTATGAGATAAAAATCATAATTAAAACAAAAGTAAAAATTATAAAAAATATTGAGATTAAATTAAGATAAAAATCCAAAATAAGGACATAAAACAGTTATGAGAGAAAAAGTAATTGGGTTTCTGCAGGATTTTTAAGCTCAAATTTAAGACTTTTTAAGACCCTTTTTAAGACCTGAACACATAAAATTAATACAATATGAGCGGTGTAGGGCAATGTCTATAGTATCATATAAAATACCATAAAAAGCATCATTAACAGTTCAGATACAAGTTTTCACAAAAACAAAGTTTTATAAAATTATAAACTTTATAATTCAGCCTTTGAAGTCAAAAGTAATCATTAATATATTCATTTAAACTATTACTATCAATAAATTATTATTTCAATTAACAAATTAGAGGAGTGCGATAACAATAAAAAAAAAGATATCTCCAAAATATTCTGGTATTTTATCAATAACAATAATTAGATGATATTTTGTAGAGTGTCTTATTGTGCTGATATATTAAGGACTACCATGGACAGCCATCTCCTGAATTTACATTCTTCATATTCTGTGTGGTCAGTTCACAGCAGTAATAGAAATTAATAACTTCCATCAAGTTTTATGGGCATTTTTTACCTTCAAGTAATTTTTTTTCTAAAAGTGTGCACTATCTTTTAAGTCAGAGTCTTGCATTTGGGTTGTTACCAAGCAAATTAAATCAGCATCAACAGAATTGATCTTTGCAATGCAGAGGAAACACAGAAGCTGCATTAGAAGTGTCCTTTACATGCATCTACACACCGTTTAATTTGTCCCCAAATTTAAGATCTCTTGAAATCCTAATGAAGTACTTCATTTGATACAACTAAATTTAAGACTTTGTAAGACACCGCAGAAACCCTGAATTATGTCGAAGTTAAGACTATTATATATAATATATTAAGACTATTTATATATAATAATAATTACATATGACAAAACCTATGGTTATGTCATATTTATTAATTTATCTCATAGTTATGTATTAGAAATGGTCTTCCATACAGGATGCAATTTGACAAGCTCAATGATGAAACTTCATCAAAGATGGCTGATTAAGAGTGACTAGTCACTGATTTAATACAGAAAGGGATGAATAACAAGCATTATGTATTTTTATGTTTATTACAGCATCACACTCTTATCTCAGTGGCAAACCATATCGTGAGTCCAGTACTTTATAAGTGAGTTGCTCCCTAAGTATTCTTCGAAATCAGTTTGTTATGACGATTCCTGTCGCTCTAGAAGGAAGCTGCGTCAGATCCTAATCACATATCTTACCTGTTGGGTAGGTTCTGAAGACAGACTCGATGATGTCAGAGGTCAGATTGTAGCGCAGGCCGTTGCAGCCGTCTGTCTGCGGTCTGATGTCGGCCTGTAATCACAGAGACAACACAATCATGATGTGAATTATTTACATCGTAACGTCTCTGTCAGTCACGTGATGCATTTGCACTCACCAGGAAGGCAGCAGAAATGCCCACTTCCTGTTTGTTGTTGTTGGAGAGGGAGTGTTCCACAGTATTCAGGCTCAGCCGATTGGCCCAGAACTCCTCAGCGCTGATCACCTGACTCACCACCAAGTCCTTATAGAGCTGGAAGAGGACAGGGTCTTCCTGCAACATCCTGGAACACAAAACATCAGCTGGAGGTCAGGTAATACCAGTAAAGAGAGAGTCAGGTGTCCCGTTTGCCTATATTACAGTGAAACATGGCAAATGAGATGAAAATGTCACCTGTTCTTCTCCTCCAGCTCTTTGTTAGCTTTCTTCTTGAACTTGGGCAGGAGCTGCTGCAGGAGGTCTTTGGTGGCGTCTCTGTCCTTCAGTGCTGTGCTCCCATTGGAGAAATGAAAGGTGGTGCTTTCTCCCGTGTGCAGAATCAGCTGAAGCTGGATCTTTGCCTTCCCATCGGGACTGATCTTCTGACCTGCATTTGAGAATAATTACAGAAAATCACATTACAAACTTTGATTCAAAGCAGAAGCATGTTTAATGTTTGATTTGAACACACACACATACACATATACTGCAAGTATGAATTAAATACCCTTTTCATATTGTAATGTTATTTATTCCTGTGATGCGCAGCTGTATTTTCTGCATCATTACTCCAGTCTTCAGTGTCACATGATCTTCAGAAAACAGTCTAATATGCTGATTTGCTGCTTAAGAAACATTTCTGATTATTATCAGTGTTGGAAATAGTTGTGCGGAATCAATATTTCTACAGAAACCATGATACATTTTTTTTCAGGATTCTTTGAATAAAGGAAAAGAAAAGCATTTAATTTTAATACATTTAATACACATTTGCTGAATAAAAGTGTTACACACATAGATAGATAGAAAGACAGACAGACAGATGACCGACAGACAGACAGACAGAGAGACAGATGACAGACAGACAGACAGACAGACAGACAGAGAGACAGATAGAGAGACAGACAGACAGACAGAGAGACAGATGACAGACAGACAGATAGACAGATAGAGAGACAGACAGACAGACAGACAGATAGACAGACAGATAGAGAGACAGACAGAGAGACAGATGACAGACAGACAGAGAGACAGACAGACAGACAGACAGAGAGACAGATAGACAGACAGACAGATAGAGAGACAGACAGAGAGACAGATGACAGACAGACAGACAGACAGAGAGACAGACAGACAGACAGAGAGACAGATGACAGACAGACAGACAGACAGAGAGACAGACAGACAGAGAGACAGATAGACAGACAGACAGACAGAGAGACAGAGAGATAGATAGATAGATAGATAGATAGATAGATAGATAGATAGATATTTTATTATACATTGGCATCACTGAACAAGCTCAGAGCTCATGGTAGGTCTGTCTGAAGAGTAACCTGCTTTTGTATGCATGGATTCCTGCTATTTTAGCAAGTCAAAGTCACACTCTTGTAGTCCCTCTAAACCATCCGAAGCCAAAAGAGGCGTCATAGGCCGAAACCTGAGTGAAACTCACAGCGGATGTCGGCATACAGGTGGCTGACTGTGAAGCGGTCCTTCCCTTCAGGACCCCAGGCGATCCGCTCAGCCATCAGGTACAAAGTCCCGTCCTGCTTCCTCTGACGGACCTTCTTCACCACCAACAACACCTCCTCGGACAGAGACGCCATGGCTTCGGAAAGAAAGAGAACGATCTGATTAATAACGCAGGACATTGACATTTATTGATAGCACATCACATCATTTCAAATCCCATTAGAAACCTGGGCAGGGCTGTGAACAATAGGGGTGAAGTTAGTTTAGACATAAAAACATGCAGAAAAAAAGATAAAAGACCGGATTTAAGCCATTAATCAGATTCAGAAAAGATATAAAATCATATACATATCAGATTTGACATCAGATTCAGATCAGACTGAGAATTGAAATGCAATCAGATTCGGATTAGATCAAATATGACAGATTTAGATTGAGACCAGATATTAAATCATATTAAGAATCGGACCATAAGAGATATTAAACTAGCTATGATTCAGGTCAGACTCAGAATGTAGATGAAATCAGATTAGGTTCCGATCAGATTCAATTTAACACTAAATTAAATCCAGAATCAGATCAGAGCAGATATTAAATCAGATATGAGAACAGAAACCAGATTAGAATCCGATCAGATTCAGAATGTATTATTACATCGCTTTCTGAATCAAGGACAGACATTAAAGCAGACATGACAGTAAATTCAGACTAGACTCAGAATAGAAATCAAATCAGAATCGGTTCAGATTCAAAATAACAGATATCAAACCAGATTCAGACTGGAGCTAACAGCAATAGCACACATCGCGTTTACTTCCCAAAAACCTTTACTAAAGTCAATAAACTGAGACTCATTTTGCAGTATATGAACAACTACGACTCTAAACTACTGCTTTTTAACGGAGACCTTTTAAACATAACAAAAATACATTTTAAACACATTTAAAGGTGATGAATCTGAAATCTGCACCTAAACGCTGAACTCACGCACACAGCCGGAGACTTTAATTAAAGTGCTTTATTTTAATACAGTAACCCCTCACCTGGCGCTCCAAGGCTGCTGAAGCCGTAGCCGATATTGATATTGTGGTAAACAGAGTGAAGTCAGTGTAAATGACAGTATTTGTTTTGTTTACAGTCGTTTCGTACACCGTGAGTGACAGCAGCCATCAGATCCGCCGCCATAGAAACTGAGTGAAGCCAGAAACCCCGACGCGCGCTTAATTATAACGGCCGCAAAACGGAACCTGCTTCAAGATTATAGTACCGTGTACGATCAATGCTTTCAGGTTTTATAATATAATATAATATAATATAATATAATATAATATAATATAATATAATATAATATAATATAATATAATATAATATAATATAATATAATATAATATAATTCCAAACTTTTATTTAGTAACATGACTTTTATTTTGACAGAAGACAGCGCTCTTGTTCCTCCTTGTTCCTTCCCACTGTAGACGTTGCTGATGGAACATGAAAGCGAGTGACAGTTGTTTATGTGAAGCGGTCAATGAATTGGTTTGGCTTCGGTTTCGATGGCTTTGGCCAGATAATGCCGGCAGATGTGATTGGACAGGTATTGTGTAAAGTGAACACACCTGTCCTGATATCAGATGTGTGCAGGTCAAACTGTAGAGTCAGGGTCAGAGCCAGCTGGAGCTCCAGAGCTGATGTGCATCATGCAGACTGTGAGTAAACTACAAGGAACCAAATCATTCACTTAAGTGTGATTTTCTACAATATTTCTCACATTACTAATCTTACTATTTCTGATCTATAATGTATTAATTAAATTAACTTAAAATGTACATAATTGGTACAATATTAGTCACATTCACTATTTCTAATCTATAATAAAATAACCTACTTAAATGTGCACTTGATATATATGTATATAGTTTCATGCATATTACTGACATACTTTTTTCATAATCTGTTTACATTGTGAAATATAATAAAATAACACAATAACTTAAAATTTGCATACAATATTTGTACAATATTAGTCACATTTTGCACATTATTTACTTTTACTGTTTCTATAATAAAAATTAAATAATTTATAAAAAACTAATTATAAAATACAAATATATTACACATACGATTTAATTCACAATCTTTGCTAACATTATATATGTAACTACGAGTAACAAAATCACTCTTTAAAATTAATTATTTTATTTAATTAATTATTAGTTTTTGTTTACATTTTTTATACAATATTTGTCACACACTCAAATATATAGTACACAATATATGTATTTATTTATATTGTTTGCTCCATATATATATATATATATATATATATATATATATATATATATATATATATATATATACACACACACATAATGTACACACACACACACACACACATATATATATATATATATATATATATATATATATATATATATATATATATATATATATATATATATGCAAACACAGCTATCTATGAGTAACCAAATTATTTCCTAAATATTTTTTATTGTTTTCAGATTTGTTTTTTGTTTTTTTATAGTTATAATTTAAAAATAAATAAACAATATACATTTTGTTTGACTATGTTTTAAATGCATTAATTTACTATAATATTTTTTGTGCATGTCACTCACATACATTTTTTTAACCCTATCCTTTGTTCACACTAGATGCATCCCCTTTTCTCTGTGAATTTGGTTTCAGGTTGCAGTGGTGTGTGTGTGTCCGGGTTCGCGTCTGGTTCATCAGAAGAGGATGGCCGAGGTATTCTTCCACAGAGTCAGGGCTGCACAGACGCTCTCATCAGTGAAAGATACCTGATGCTCAACTTCACAGACAGAGTGGAATGCTGGGAAATCCAGCGCCCACAAAACAAGCTCGTGTGGAAGAGAGAGCAAGACAATACCGGTAGCACACTGATAGCTTCTTATGCATAGTCAAGTTCTGAAAGTACGGTGATGATATTGATGTGATGTGTTTACTCAGGACATGCTGCTGCACTGCCGCTAGTGTCAGGAGGCTACATCATGCCCAAACCTCCTTTTTTCCGTCCTCTCTGCTCTAAACTGTGTGCCTTGAGCCTGGCGCTGGGCTCTGAACATGCTGTGCTGCTGACGTTGGACGGGACTGTGTATTCCTGGGGATCTGGAAGGTACAAGACATTTATTAACATTAGTAAACTGCATTTGTTTTAACACATGCATTATATACAGTATCACTATATTACATTTACCAAAAGGATTAGTTAACGTAAACCAATTAAAATATTTCTTAGTCTTAGTTCATGCTCATTTCAATATTTCCTAAGTATCTTTTAACATTATTTAAGAGACCTGAGCTGGCATGATCTAAAAGAAATATTTTCATTAACCAATATTTACAACGATTGATAAATGTTGTAACAGATGAAGTGTAGTGCTCATTGTTTGATAATGTTTAGACCTTATTTTAAAGTGTTACCAAAAATATAGTTATATTAATTGAAGAATTAATCTGCATTTATGGGCGAGTCTCACAAAGCCGGTCAAGAACAGGTCATATTTCAGATTAAAAATAAGAAAATTAGCATATTTTTTTTATTGATTTTATTGACAATTAAGCATGTTTTATTAGAAATTTGCATTACTGTAGCAGTGTTGTTATTGTATCCTTAAACTATTCAAAATCATTTTCAGTTATAAAAAATAAAACTAAACTAAAACAGATTGGAAAGATGAAAAACTGAAACTTAAAAAAAACAAAAAAACCAACTTAAACCGAAAGTAGCAAATTTGGCATGGCAGCTAACTGAAATAAAATATGTTTACGTTAACGTACTACAATTAGGAAAATTAAAACTTAAATAAAAATTCATAAAAGCTAAATGACAAAAAATTATAAAAGCACATAAAATTTACTTTACTAAAACTGAAAATATATAAATGAAAAGCTAAATATACATATTTAAGAAAAATGGCAAACGCACATAACAAAATAAAAAAAACTGCAAATTAAAATGAAAACAGAGAATATAAAAATAAAAGCAATATTTTTAACTATTAATAACTACTATAATAGTGTAGAAATTATACTAAAATAAATATTGTTTTAATGCAGTGTGTGTGTGTGTGTATGTATATATATTTATTTATTTATTATTATTAATATTTATTTTTTTATTGAAAAACATTTATATTTATCATCATGGCAGTGTTTTTTGACCTGTCTTTAAGTTATGCTTATTGTGAAAATTCACTGCATTTTAATAATATTTTCTGTGAGATGTAACTGAAGCATGTTTTTAAGCTGATGTTTTGTTTTGTCAGTCACGGTCAGCTGGGTCACGGTGCTCTGACGTCACAGGAGGAACCTCAGGTGCTGGAGGCGTTGTGGGGCGTCCCGATCAGAGCAGTGTCTGCTGGGAACTGGCACTCCGCGTCCGTCAGCGGTAAGTGGTTTCCTGAAGCCTTCATCATCAAATTCAGTCATTTGGTTGCTCATACTAATATACAGAATGTTCAATGTGCATTGTGTTTAGCTGGTGGGGACCTGTATATGTGGGGATGGAATGAAAGCGGGCAGCTCGGCCTGCCATCTAGAGGCCTGGAGGAGGAAAAGCGCAGAGGAAAAAGCAGTGGTAAAATGACTACATATGTGACCCTGGAGCACAAAACCAGGTCATTTTTTTTAATTGGGATTTATACATAATCTCAAAGATGAATAAATAATATTTCCATTGATGTATGGTTTATTAGGATCTGACAATATTTGGCCAAGGGTGCAAAAATCTAAATATTGAGAAAATCGCTTTTAAAGTTGTCCAAATGGGGTTCTTAGCATTTCATATTACTTATCAGAAATTAAGTGTTGATATATTTACAGTAGGAAGTTTACAAAATATCTTCATGGAACATAACTTAATATCCTAATGGCTTAAGACTGCTTTTACTACACAGCTACATGATCTGTTACTGTGCAGGAAACACTGAGCAGCCCGTAAATGAAGATGGAAAGAAGGAAGCGGATGTGTTTATTTCTATTCAAGCGTTCCCAGCTCTAGTAGATGTGCCTAATGTGTCCGAGATCAGCAGGATCAGCTGTGGATCCCGTCATACAGCGGCCGTCTCCGGTGAGATCCGGATCTGATCACTGCAGCACACACTGGACTCAGAAATTATTCAATTAACTTATTCTTTTTTTTTTTATTTGTAGGTACAGGGGATCTGTACACCTGGGGATGGGGTGAGAGTTTGCTTCGTTTACTAGAAATAAATCCATGTAAACAATCTCTCATGCATTTGTGACTTTGCTGGATAAGTGCATTAAAGGAATAAGTCATTCAAAAATGAAAGTTTGCTGAAAATGTATTCGCCCTTACGCAAGATGAGCCTTTTCAGATTTGGAGAAATGTAGCATTGCATTACTTGCTCACCAATGGAAGTGAATGGGTGCCGTCAGAATGAGAGTCCAAACTGTTGATGAAAACATCACAATAATTCACAAGTAATCCAGTGAAAAAGTGTGTTCTCTTATCCTCTCACATCAAATTTACCTTTTTTCTTTTTGACTTTTAAACGGTGCAGATTTCTCTCCTGATTCAGATTAGATTATTTTTTTCACTGAAGAAAGAAAATGTATGGATTATGTGCTCATATTTTAGCTGGAAGAAATAGTATGAAGTTGAAAACATCTTGATTGATCTGTTTCTTACAAACATGCAGCTTTTCACTTCACGTCATTAACTGATGGACTGGAGTGGTGTGGATTATTGTGATGTTTTTATCAGCTGTTTGGACTCTCATTCTGACGGCACCCATTCACTGCAGAGCATCCATTGCTGAGCAAGTGATGCAATGCTACATTTCTCCAAACCTGATGAAGAAACAAACCTAATGGCCTAAGAGTGAGTAAGCTTTCAGCAAGTTTGGGTGACCTATTCCTTTACTTTTCTTTCTTTAAAAACAAATGATACTGAACCCAAACTGTTAAAAGGTAAAGTGTGGTTTCCAAAAGTGCTAAAAGTTGCCCTTTCTCTGTCTGTGTCATGTTTTTAGGCCATTATGGACAGCTGGGACATGGCACTGAAAATAGCACAGATGAGCCAACACTGGTGGATTACTTCCCTAGCCATCGAATGTGTGTTAAGGATGTTATTTGTGGGTTATGGAACACTTTTGTGTCCGCTGTGCCAAAAGAACAACCTCCATCCAGACTGGAATAGACTGAGTGTCCTATAAATACAGAGATGTCAAACTTGCAGATTTAGATTTTATTAAATTAGGTACAAATATATGATCCAAAATAAAGGATAGAAAGTCAGTTTTTTTTTAACAGAGTAAGTAAAAATGTTCTCAGACATATAGAAATGGTAGAAATATTGAATAAGAATATACATTCATAATTAGGACACTATATTATTGAAAGATCAAAGGCGCAGGTGAAAGATCCGGACCGGAAGCAGCTTCCATTCGGTGTAAACTTCACAACACAATCTTGAATGAACTGCAAAAGAAGATGCACAGAGTCAATGAGGACAGATGCTGCCTTCAAGGCTTAGGAAGTTCAAACTTAAAAGATCACAAGTTGTAATTATGATGGGATTTTGGTCAGGATAAATTTGTAAATTTCACATATTTTCCTCACTTTTTTGCCTCTCAGATGTTTCACTAATACCAAATTATAAAGTACAATATCTGGATAAGGTATAATTGATGCTTTATTCATTTTATAATTATGGTGCCGCAACAAAGAATGATGGGAAATCTAATTTAGTTATGTAAGCCAAACAAAATATATACATATAATAATATATATACATAAGTCTGCAAAATTTGTGTCAAACTATCAAGTTAAAATACTACACTTATTTAAACTGAAATTAAAATAATTTAATAATTACATTTAAAAAAGCTATATAGCTTTTATAAACTACAATTTACTTTATTAAATTAATTAATATAAAAGAATGATCAAAGTTATATAGAAATATTTTTTAAATCTAATAAAAAAATCACACAAAAAAACTTAATTACTTGAAAATATAAACGGAATATATAAAAAGCTAATTCAAAAAATGTATACAAATTATATATATTCAGCAAAATCTGGATAATTCTAGTTGACATACTACACTTACACTGAAATACAATATTTCAATAATTTAATAATTACATTTCTAAAAGCTATAAAGAAAACTTATATAACATAAAAACTAATTTTAAAACTAAACACACAGGTAAAGCTTCTTCGCCATCGCCTGTTCAATAAATAATATGAAAAAACTCAACTGTACACTAAACACAAGTGACACTTAATCAGACTTAAGGCAGCAAAATATATTTCAACTGTGCCTTTTTTTCACTTTTTTTAATAAAAAGTAAAATTCAGTCACCTGACAAAATCTGGAGATCTGGAGATGACATGCTGAAATTCGGAGAGATTGACGGTGCCGTCCTTATCAATGTCTGACTCCTCCAGGATCTGCACAGAGACATGTGTTTAGTTAGTGAAGTTGATCTGGCAGCTGTCTCTCACCGATGTGATGTACACACTCACATTGCCTATGAGCTGTTTCATCTCCTCTCCCGTCAGACGAGTGTCGTCCGTCTCTCCAGTCAGAGAGTTCACCAGCTTCTCCAGGTCTCTAGCATCAAGAGTCCCGTCATCGTCAAAGTCTGCAGCATAACAAGTGTTTACAATGACTGCATTGGATTTCACTGTTGTGTTAAATGTCAGTATTGAGGACAATCCATCTACTACCAAAGATTCGGAAAGCGTAGTGGGACTTGATTTCCAGGGTCGCCGAATCGCTGAAGGCACTCAAGAGGTCCAGGAAATCCTCAAAGCTCAAGCTGCCATCCTTCAGGTCAGAGGTCGAGAAGACCTGACATATCCTTTTCCGGAAGGGGTTGGACTGTGACAGCCAACAAAAACACAAAATATGTATATATTATGTATACAGAGGTCACAATATATACAGCTGGATCTGGAAGGATTAGAAGATATTTAGCTTTAAACATTAGGGTTTTTGCATTGTGACTGCAGTATAGACTTCGGGCTCTATTTTAACGGTCTAAACGTATGGCGCAGGTGCACTTAGGGTGTGTCTAAATCCACTTATGCCATTTTAACCATAAAAAAAAAATGCATGGTCTAAAAAGAGTCTCATCTCCCATTCCCTGTAAAAGCCAGACTGAACGCATCTCCAGAGAGGAAACGGATCTGCTGACCATCTACGAGACAAGCTGGATTTCACCGAAGCCCCCTGACTATAACACACAATCATGAACATAATCTTTTTAAATGTTTAATATTTGGCATGTTCGTGTGCTGCTGTGCTTCCCTTTGTGTTGTGGACCAGCCTAAAGGTTCATATTACTAACACGCTTTAGCTTTTTTGACGCATTAACTTTAGACCAGGGGCCTGTTTCAGAAAGGAGGTTAAGTGAAAACTCTGAGTATGTTAATCCTGAAATGAGGGAAACTCTAGGTTCTCTAAACTCTAGGGATATAAATTAAGTGCATTTTATATTTTATAAAATTATATGCCAGTGTGGTAATAAAAATAATCCTAATGCAAATGGAAAACAAGATTATTCTGGGTGTCTATTACTAAGTGCAAATCTACTGTAGCTCCGCCCTCCCTTGACACATAAGGTTAAATACGACACATGTGAATAACGGCTTCAATGGTGTAGGCTGTAATGTTTTGGGCACGGAAAACTAGCTTGTAACGCGATTGATCGGGTTAGAGTCCAGCTTTGGCTGAGCTCGTTCTTCTCACTTTTCCCATCACTTGTCTCCTTAGAATTTATTTCCAATAAAAATGAACAAAATGTTCTAAAAGTGGAAGTAAAGTGCCTAACGAGTGTTTAATAATGATACAACTATTTATTATTTTAATAAATACAACCATTTACAATCTGTTATTATTGCATTCTGTTAATGTATAACAATAGTGAGGTGCAAATGTATCTGGCAGTATAAAGTATAACTAGCATCTAATTATTATTTACACTTAGCCTGCTGCAAAGAACTGCTAGTTTTACATGGTATATAAAATATATCACGATTTTCACTGTACATTTTTTTCTGTAAATAGCATCTAGAGCTACTTGCACTTAGCCTACTGTAAATAGGATCTATAGCTTAGAAAGTATGTTAATTCCACTTAGTGTAAATAGCCACTGCCGTATTTTTCTTACTCTATTGGCAGATCATTTATAAAATAAGAAAAAAAATATTATATATATATATTTTTATTTTTTTTTGCCCATGAGATACCATAAAATGATTAGCTATTAGTTCATTAATCTAACGTTCTGCCAGTTTTCACCTTTGATATTATAACACTGAGAAGAATTAGATTTGTATTGAGTCTGAAGTCTGCAGACGGCTTTTTGGCGGGAGCTGTTGCCATGGTGAATTGTAATATCAGAGTCAGTCAATTTAGAGCTGATTAAACCAACTCATTTCAGCTGTTCTGTAACCGAAAACTCAGAGTTTTCCATCTCAGGGTAAGTCAAATCAGAGTTCAAGTTTAAACGCAGAGTTGGTTGAACCTCCTTAGTGAAACGGGCCCCAGGTTTCATTTGGCTCAAAATAGCAGTGCCCATTAGTGCACAAATAGGCACAAATGCATTTGTCATTTAAATAACTTGGCAACGGACTTGAAAATGACAACTGTGTCAGGCTGAAACTGGCAAAAATAGATAGGGTGCTTTATCTGTTACCTTCAGTTCAGGAAGTGTGAGGACCTTCTCCATGGACACCCTGGCGCCGTACGGTCCATTTTCCTTGTCCTGCAGTTCAGAGAATATTTTGTGTGCCCTAAACAAACACATTGATGATCAGCCCCAAAAGTCTATAGTGTAATGACATTCAAAAAAATTTTAAGTATTAGGTAATAACACATTACATTTAGTCATTTAGCAGACGCTTTTATCCAAAGCGACTTACAAATGACAATGGAAGCAATCAAAAACTAGAAAAGTGCAGTGATACATAAGTCATATAACAAGTCTCAGTTAGCTCAAACGGAGTACATGTAGCTTTTAAGTGGTTTTAAATAATATAATAATTAAAAAGAAAGTTTTAAGTTTTGTGTTTTATATATATATATATATATATATATATATATATATATATATATATATATATATATATATATATATACACACACACACAGTTTCAGTAACTTAACTACTGTGAATTTGTTTAGTTCAGGTATTGTCACAACGACAAATCCACTTTACAGGGAATGCCTTGGCTAAATGTACCACGGTTGAGATGATGTACATATGGAAAGGCAACAATAAAAAAAAATTTATATATATATATATATATATTAGTTGGTAACTGAAATGAAGCTAAAATAAATAATGTTAGATGAAAAATGTAAACGAAATGTTGAAATGTTGCATTGACAAATAAAATAAGTTGAAATACTGCAATTAACAACACTAAAACTTAAATAAAAATAAATTAGAGCTAAATATAAATATTTAAAATGTTGAATTAGATACAAAAAAATGAATTTGTCCTAAAAGTGACAAAAACACTTATAACAAAATATATTTTGATAAATACCAGATTATAAATAATAAAACAACCCTGCAATTAATCAGTCTGTCAAGTTTCATCTCTCTTCCTAACCTGAACACAAGACCAAAGAAACAAAGTAAACTGTATAATCAATATTACTATTAAAACTTACTTTCCTGAAAGCAGCAAAGCATAACTTTACTTAAAAAGTTTGAGCACATCGTGACTTTACTTACATTAAGATTTCTTGCTTTGTGAGAAATGTGAGCTCCTGTGTAGGCAAAAATGATAAACAAATAAAAGCAACTCATCGATACAGTATAAAGAATAAATGTTCAATAAATTAACATTTTTATCTCTATCTCTCTATCGTTGTGTGTCTGTCTCACCTGATACTCTGATAGAAGATCTTTCGATAACTTGCTCGATGTTCCCCCCATCACAAACTGCTCTTGTTCTGCGCGAATGGTACTTTTAATACGAGTTAGTACGATTAATGTTACTGTTGTTTCATAAAAACCAAGGTGAATGCCAAAAGTTTTGCTGTTTTTAGCCAACAGGCTAAATAAAGAAACTTTGGTCGAAGCACTGCCCTTCCGCTTCCTGGATGACGTCAGTTGACGTTACCATGGGAACAAATGTGCACTGTGTAAAGCAGAGCCGTTGAAAAACATATTTAACGGCTCTGGTGTAAAGTAAACAAAAGGGATTTTTCTGTAACTTCCTCGAGTTTGAGCTGCGGAGTTCATAGATATACATAATAAAGGCTTTATCATGTATCTCTATGGCGGAGTTGAGTTATACAAGGAAATGACGTTTGGTTATAAAATGTTCACTTCTGTATACCCAATAGCACAATAAAGTTGTGAATAAAATGTAATTAGTTCCTGGAGCATACTCATTGCTAGTTGTAGGCGTAACGTTAACTGTGCTAAATATTCATGCCCATATATTATTCCGACTAAATGCTGGGAAGGAAATTACATTATATTATTCTTATAGCATCATACTGCTCTGACTTTTTGATCTGCAATGTGCTTATTATTTCAAAAGGTGGCATTATATCACAAAAACAATCCACTGTCGTTCCACGTATTTATTATGAAATAAATAAACAATTTATTTACAAATGTATTTTTGTTAATTAAATATCCCTACGTTCTCCATGCTGTAGCTTCTTGGCAATAGTGAATCAGTGAAATTATTTTAAAGTTTCTGTGTTTCAAACAAAATGTTGAAAACTATTATAGCCTAAATAAAACCAATAGGTATGCCTACACGTTTTCAAGGTACATTTTTGTAATTGCATAAAATGCATTTAAAAAATGTATAGGGGATAAATAAAGAGTTTTTAACAAGGGTGTAAAATGTATTAGGGACACTCGTTCCTAGTTATAGTTTTAATGTGTATTTGTCAATTTTGTAATGTAATGTAAACTATTTTAAGCAGCATACCCCGTGTGGGATAAGGGTGGGTTCAGTCGGTTGGACCTCTTTCGATCAAAAAGGTCCATCGAGTTGAACACAGAGGAATCTCACCGGCGCCGCGCATGATGTACGCTTCACCCACAATCCCTCGCGCAGTCACATCATGGCAGACAAGCTGACGCAGGAGCCGCAGTCCGCAGCTGCACAAATGCAGATTTTACCGAACGGAGACTCTCACTTTCCCAAAGAGGACACGGATCCCGCTGACGAGACCGGGAAGAAGAAGAAAAAGAAGAAGAAGAAGGGAAAAGCGGGAGCCGTAGGTACTAAAGACGAACGAAAGTGTCGCGTGGCCCTGACGTCTACTCCCCAGTTTGCTTTAAACCGACGAGACCTCGCTAGATCTGATATAACATAAGAGACATTCAAGTAATACCATCTGAACAGAGATTAATGTTTAGTTTCTGCGCTGGAGTGTTGAGTCATTGACTGGTTAGAGTGTTTAACCAGCTGGTGAACTGATGATATCAGTCGTGTATTGTTGTTATAGTTGTGTTATGTTGTTATGAGAGGAGTCTGACTCCACGTGCTTTCTATGTGCTTTATGTCTGTATATTGCATTGCGAGATCTACATCAAACTCCCTGTGCTTTTATTAATAGGAAACCTTGAGGGTGAAGGAGATCCTGGCATCACCAAAGTGGCAAATCAACTGGAGCAACACACTTTAGAAGAGCAAGACAAAGAGGACGAGCCAGAAGAGGGTTTGTCTGAAGCTCAATCCTAAGAGACTCCCGTTACAATCCCATGTGAAAGTTTTTGTTTTAATGTTGATTGTTTTCTTGTTACGTTTCTATTTGGCAGATGGCGAGGAAGGAGATTCAACTGGAAAGAAAAAGAAAAAGAAGAAGAAAAAGAAAGGACGTTAGTGTTTGTTTAAATTCCCCCTGGAGTCTATATATATATATGAAAATAAAATAAAATTTAATTTATGCATTTAGCAGACGCTTTGGACTTACATTGCATTCAGGCTGTCAATTTTCTCCAATTTTCGAACCCCCAACCTTGCGCTTGCAAACGCAATGCTCTACCACTTGAGCTACAGGAACACTATATATATATACACATACATACATACACACAATTATAAGGTTATATATTTATTTATATATATATATATATATATATATATATATATATATATATAAAAAAAAATTTTTTTAATGAAAATAATTTATCCTTTAAAAGGCCTTAAAACTTATTGATATTCCTCCATTCTCTTTCAGCCAAAGTTCAAACAGATCCTCCATCGATCCCCATATGTGAGCTTTACACCAATGGAGTTTATGCCAAGGGCCAGGAATGTGAATATCCATCGACGCAAGATGGGTACAGACAGCAGCTGCTTATTTACACACTCTAAAGTCAGCCTAAAACACTTTAAAACTTCATAGTGAATGTGTTTTATTTCACACAGACGCACTGCTGCATGGCGGATGACCAACGAGGAGAAGAAATGTTTAGATCAAGCTAATGAAGATATGTGGAACGACTTCAGACAGGCTGCCGAGGCCCACCGGCAGGTCAGGAAATACGTCATGAGCTGGATCAAACCGGGCTTGACCATGATCGAGATCTGGTGAGTGACACCATTCATGGCCTTCATTTGTTAGAAAACTTAAAGACGTGGATACAGTTAGTTTTGCAGCTGGTCTAATTGCATATAGATTTGTAGGAGTTTCTCTTTCAAATACAAACATTTTAGGAGAGTATATACTAAGGTTTGCGGTTTACTTAGATTTTCTTAACACTTCACATGGCTGTGATAGTTGCTCATTTGTTCTGCTCTTGGTACATTGCATGGGTAATTATTAAAAATAAACCAACTTAATCTGTTTTCTGTCATTTGCTTATTGTCAGTAGATCAACAACTGCAGACTTTTCCTCCCACATCTGTGCTTTTATAGGATTTCACTCTTACTAATTTGCCCTGTTTAGTAGATCTGGCCCAAAAGTGTTACAACCCTACTTAGCTTTAGCACAAAAACAGCCTTCAGTTGACCTTCAAATATCTACTACTAGGTTTTTCAGGTTGACACACATTGGCAGCCATGAGTTTAATCCGCTCATCATGTCTCTCTTTTCCTGCTAGTGAAAAACTGGAAGATTGCTCTAGGAAGTTGATCAAGGAAAATGGTCTGAACGCTGGTTTGGCTTTTCCGACCGGCTGCTCGCTGAACCACTGCGCCGCTCACTACACTCCTAATGCAGGAGACCCCACCGTTCTCCAGTACGACGATGTCTGCAAGATCGACTTCGGCACGCACATTAATGGTGCGCTGAAGCAGCAAAGGCTGCAATTGAAATCTTCATTCTTTCTAAGTGATTTTTATACTGATCTTTGCTGATGTTTGATTATTTTGGTGTTCCAGGTCGAATCATTGACTGTGCCTTTACTGTCACCTTCAACCCAAAGTACGACAAACTGCTGGAAGCTGTTAAAGATGCTACAAATACTGGAATTAAGGTAAGCGTTAGAGCAAAAACATGCATGTGACATAACTCCCTAAAACTAACCTCCGTTACAGACTCTTATGCTCCCTGCAGCTACATATATTTATCAAAAATACAGTAAAAAGAGCAGTATTGTGAATAATTTTAACTGCTTTTCTTAAAGAATATATTAAACTGAATTTTCAGCATCGTTACTCCAATCTTCAGTGTCTCACAATCCTTCAGAAATAATTCTAATGTGATGATTTGCTGCTCAAGAAACATTTCTGATTGTTATAAATGTTGAAAACAGTTGTGTTGCACAATATGTTTGTGGAAACTGATTCATTTTGTTCATTATTCTTTAAATGTTTTGTAACATTAGAAATGTCTTTACTGTCACTCTGTGATTGCTTGCTCTTTGTAAACGCTTATTTTTAAACATTAAATGTATAAGTAATTTGTGTTTTATTGGACAGTGATCGTTGTAAAGCACATTGCTCTGTTATTTCAGTGTGCAGGTATCGATGTTCGTTTGTGTGACATTGGAGAATCAATTCAAGAGGTTATGGAGTCTTATGAAGTGGACCTCGATGGAAAAACATATCAAGGTAAATGCAAAGAATTTTAACAGCAAAGACCTAGAAATAACACAAGATATGATTTCACTATTGATGTTTCTGTTGTTTCCAGTGAAACCGATCCGAAATCTCAATGGCCACTCTATTGGACAGTACAGAATACATGCAGGCAAGACGGTGCCCATCGTGAAAGGAGGAGAAGCCACCAGGATGGAGGTACGTTCTGACTTACTACAAAGTTTCCGTTTCACATGTATGAATTTATCTTTGCTTGGTTTTTATTTGGTGAGTCACCCAATAAATGTTCATAAGAAGGAAAAATGAAGGCTGCATTGCTATGTCTCAGGAGAAGAAAAAGGAGCAGAGAAAGTTTTAACGGGTTTGAGAGAGGCTCGGTCTGATGGTTCAGGGCTGAGTTTGGGTGTGCCAGAGTTATCAACACAAGCCTAAGTTAACACATCGCTATCAGTCAACACCACAGGCTTTAAAGAGAGGTGTAGCCAAGCACCCCAGCCTCAAATGTTCACCAGGGCAGCATTTATTTGATCTAAAATGCTGTAATATTATGAAATATTTGTACAATTTAAAGTTTTCTATATCAATATACATCAGAATGAATTTATTCCTGTTATGCAAAGCTAAAATTGTAGCAGCATTACTCCAGTCTTGTCACATGATCCTATGATAAATGTTTCTAATATGCAGGTTTGCTGCTTATTTTCAATATAAATTAATAAATCCACGAGTGAAACTGTGATGCATTTTTTTTGGTTCAGGATTCTTTGATTAATATAAAATTCGAAAGAACTGCATTTATTTGAAATGGAAATCTTTTGTAACATCATAAATATCTTTACTGTCACTTTTGATCCATTTTCTGCATCCTTGCTGAATAAGTGTTAAAATCATTCAATAAATGAATCTTTTTTTGTCAAGTCACCATTTTACTGTGAATCTGCTCCTTCGTTTGGAAAGCGATCATGTTGTTAATCTCACTGTTGAGGCTTTACTTGTGTCATTTTGTCACGCGCTGAATTTCCTCTTGTACAGGAAGGAGAAGTTTATGCAATCGAGACGTTCGGCAGCACTGGGAAAGGCATGGTGCACGATGACATGGAGTGTTCTCATTACATGAAAAACTTCGAAGTTGGTCACGTGCCAATAAGGTGAGACACACACCGCTCTTATTCCTAACTGACTCTCCAGAAACAAGCAGTTTTGTCAGTTATAGCCAATCAGAAGATAATTGTCTCAGCTGCCTATCTAGGGATGCTTTTTAGGCATCACAGACATGCTCCCAGAACATTAAAGTGATAGTTCTCCCAAAAATTTAAATGATCCCAAGTTTTACTCCCCTTCAAATAAGCCTGTTGTAATAATCAATATATCGACTTATCGCACAATATATGTAAATGACCTCTCTAATTTTTGGTGATGCAATATATCGCCCATTTATATTTACTTAAAAATGTATGTCACCATGTTTTGTGTTTTCCACTTGCACCTGTGTCTCTTGTAGCTTCTCGTACACAACATGCTGTAGTCGTGAGGAGGTTGTTCAAATTCAAAACATGCTTCAAGTTCTACAAAACAAGTTTAATGTGCAGATTTAGTCTTGTTTAGGGATCTGTGCCTTTGTGCACACAGATATCTGACTGCTGAGTAATGATTGTGTTTTTCAACATTAGTGTGCTGTGCACCCTTTATTTACAGAGAAAATAACGCTCCAGGAAAAATCTCCATACAAGTTCGTTGTGCATTTGTGTTTTTTCTACTAGTAACTTTTTACTAGTTTATTTACTATTTATCAAGGTTTTTAAGGCATCACATTTTTGGATACTTGATTTCCACAATCTAAATATCCTCAAAAATTAAGTTTGTTGTCATAATGTAACATTTTATGCTGTTACATTATGATTTTATATTCAGTGGCATAAAATGGTATTTAAAATGACAATAATATCAATTATCGCAGTTATTTCTGGAGCAATATATCGTAGAACAAGAAGTTGTCATCGTGACAGGGCAACCCTCAATGCATCCTAGGTGTACATGCCTTTCTTCTTTCAGACGAATCCAATCGGAGTTGTATTAAAAATGATCCTGGCTCTTGCAAGCGTTAGACTGGGAGAAGGCGGGTTAAAACACGTAAGAAAAAGTAGTCAAATAAAGCGTGTGCATCCATAAGCATATGCTTTATTTGACTATTTTTGGACTGTTGAACAAAAACACCTAACTACTCCTAGGCTAACGCTTTCAAGAGCCAGGATCATTTTTAATACAACCCCGATATGATTCGTCTGAAAGAGGAAAGTCATGTTCACCTAGGGCGCTTTGAAGGTGAGTAAAACATGGGCTAGTTTTCATTTTTGTGAGAACTAACGCTTTAATGTTCTGGGAGCATGTCTGTGATGCCTAAAAAGCATTCCTAGATCGGGTCATGGTTTACCTGCTCACGTTCCTCTTTCCCAGACTTCCCAGAGCCAAGCACTTGTTGAATGTGGTCAACGAGAACTTCGGCACCCTCGCCTTCTGCCGCCGCTGGCTGGATCGTTTCGGTGAGACCAAATATTTAATGGCACTGAAGAATCTCTGCGACCTGGGCATCATCGACCCCTACCCGCCTCTGTGCGATACCAAAGGCTGCTACACGGCCCAGTTTGAGCACACCATCCTGCTGAGACCCACCTGCAAGGAGGTGGTCAGCCGAGGAGACGACTACTAGGCCTCCACCTCACCAGTTTTTATAACTCTGTCCTCTGCTTTCATATCACATGAGTATTTTGATGGGTAAAGGCCTTAGTAATTAATGAGCTGTGCCTTCTCATTTTTAACATGCTAGTATTTGTTTGTATAAAGGATGAATGGAGGTTTAAATCCTTTGTGGTAAAGATGTCCCCTTGTTTAAACATGGTTGAACTCACTGGTGCAGATGTGTACTTATACTTACCCCCCACGTTTAAAGTGCTCTAGAACCATTCTGTTAATGCTGACAACGATCTGGTGCACTTTTCTTGAGCAACACCCAGAAAAATGTGAATTGAAAAACACATTTTTAGATGATCTGGATTAGCTGTGTTACACATAAGCAGTTGCATGGATTTTTTTTTTGTACAAGGCTTTACTAAATCCTGGCCTACGAGAATTTAGGAAAAGTTTGTTCATTGACTGTTATCATTTTTAATCAAGTGCTGTTTATCCTTTTCAGTTTGATTCAGTTATACATTTAGGCTATAAAATAGTGTGAGACGTTACAGACTGGGTTTAGCTTTATTCCTCAGCTCACGAATGGACTTTAATGCAGCATACACCCCCCATATTAAATACTAATTTAAACACGTTTTCCCTTTAAGAGCGGGCACTCGTAATAAAACTGGTGGTGTTGATATGGAAGCATCTATATTTTGGCTTGATGCTTGATTTCAAGAAAAAGCCTGTTTGAAATCAATCACCTTTCTCAGAATAAAGCACATGTGGTGTTTTATTTTGAAGTGCAAATAAAATTTATAAGAAATTGTGACCTGCAATTTGTTTCATGTCCTCTGTCTCAAGACTTCATCATGTATAACCAAATGCTTTAAATTAAGTGTAAAAGTCCTATATTTTTCCTTTGTGGTAGGCAATTTCAGAGAGGTGTATGGAAGGCTGTTTCTGCCATTTTAAAAAAAATAAATAAAGGTTATGATTTTTTTTTTTTCAGAACTGCATGATATAAACTCACAATTGCGAGTTATAAATTCTGAATAATTCTGACTTTTTTATATCATGCAGTTCTGACTTTATTTCTCAAAATTGCTAGCTTGTATCTAAAAATTTTTGACTTTTTAACTTGGAATTGCAAGTTTTTATCATGCAATTCTTAGAGAAAAAAAAGTAGCAATTTACTTTGTTTTATTCAGTGGCGGAAACAGGCTTCCACAGAGTCGACTGTCACTGCCTTGTCATAATTGTATTTAACCTTGGAGAAAATGTGATTGTACTGCAATGTAACAGGTCATTATCAATCATACACAAGTAACTTCTTAAAATTTAATTCACATGTGAAAACTACAAAAGTTGGATTAAGTTACAACTGTATTACCTTAGTCTTTTGTTACATGTACTTCATAGAGCAAGTAAAAAAAAAAAAACCTGCGAATGAAACCACAACAACTCTTGGTAATCTTATGGTACATTGACTAGACTTAGCCGAATATTGGAATGTACATGGGCTCATTTTGAGCTAGACGCAAAAAAATTAAAACTGTTAATTTTAATCAAATTTTGAGTGCCTGAGAGAGCCCAATTCAATGCAACTAAAAAAACACACGCAAATAGAAAAAGCACCAGCAAAATGTCTTCATCAGTTTTACAGCATGGGTACTGTAAATGCTCGCAACCAAACACAGAAGTGCGCTGCAAAAACATAAACGTGCTGCAAATAGGCAACGACCACAACAGGAGGACCCCAAAATACCCAAACAAAATTAAAATAAACTATAACTATTAAACTACGGTTAGTGTAGGAAAACCATGGTTAATTTGTGGTTACCGTGGTTAAAAAAAAAAATATATATATATATATATAAAATTTTATTTTTAATTAATTTGTTTTTATTTTAATTGTAAAACTATGGTTACTTTTTGGGAAGTTGAAAAAAAGCAAGTTAGCCAGATTGCATAACGTTTCACAATTACAGTAATTGTGTATTTCGTCTGCTTATTTAGGCTAATAATATCTTTAGGAACAACCTAAGGAATCCGATGATCAGGATGTTAAAATAAACAAAAATCTCACCTTTCAAAGTAGACATTGATATGCATGCACTTTGCGGTTCCCTTAAACATCTCTGTCATCTCTGTTTTGTTTCGTTAAATTTGCAGTTGTCATATTGATGTTGTTATCCTAATTTATAGGTGTTTTTTTTCCATTTGCATGTGTTTTCATTTGCGTATGAGTATATTTGTAGCAAAAGCCAACAATACATTGTATGGGTCGAAATTATCAATTTTGCTTTTATGCCAAAAATCATCAAGATATTTTGTCAATTTGTACCGTAAATATATTAAACTTAATTTTTGATTGGTAACATACATTGCTAAGGACTTCATTTGGACAACTTTAAAGGCCATTTTTTTCAATGTTTGGATTTTTTGCACCCTCAGAACCAGATTCAGTCACATTCAACATTGCTTTTTGGTTGAGATTCATTCATTTCAGTTGATATTCACACAAGTAGGAATTCAGATCTCCTTGAACCAAACAAACCAAACTCTCATACAGTTTTACATTCAACATGTTCTGAATGAATTAAAATATTCTGGATGCTGAGAAACTCTCCGTCACGCTAATGACCTGTGGATGGACTCGTTTCCTGTTGCATTTGAACAGCCAGTCTCTCTTGCGTCTGTAGCGTTTGGACAGCAGAACGTAGAGGACGGGGTTCACGCAGGGATGCAGATACTGGAGAACCGTGCAGGTGAAATGAAACATCTCCCACGAGCGGCCGTGCCGATAAAGTCCTAAATACACGCACAGCTCTAGAACGTAGCCTGGCAGCCAGCACAAGGAGAAGGTCCCAGTGGACAAGAACACCATAAGAGACGCCCGTCTTGTGTTCCTGGAGCCTGTGAAGGACATAACCGGTCTCTTGTGGAGGAAAAGAGCGATACGTGCTGAGTTGACCGCGATAACCAGCATTGGGATGAGATAGTAAAGCACAAACTGGCTGAGAACGACCTGGTAATGATGTTCTTGGGTAGTAGGCAAACAAACAGTGGAGTTACTCACACCTGGGCCTAAGCTTTCCTTAGTGGCGAAAATACGCAACGGCAGACTTATAAAGAAACTCAAGGCCCAGACCAGAATAAACATGAGCACCACTAGATCCATGGATGGAGGTCGATAGGGCTTGGTGATGATCATGGCACGAACCATAGATACGGTGCACAGTGAGTACGTGCTGGCGGCCAGAGAGAATGCCAGCAGAAACTGATAGACTTTGCAGGATGTGATGCCCAGAGGCCACGAGAAACTGACCGCCGAGTGGACGGTGAAGGGGATGAGGAAGAGCATGAGGAAGTCGGCCAGAGCCATGCTGAGGAGAAGAACGTCCAGGCGGTTTTTACGAAAGCTCTTGTGTTTGGCGAAGAGAGAAAAGGCCAGCAGGTTGGCGCAGAAACCGATGCCCACTATGATGCCACAAGTGCAAGCAAAGATCACTCCGTAACTATTAGTGGCTCCCTGTGAGACAGTAGCAAAAAAAAAAAAAGGTATGCTTTGAGCTACTCTTAAATTGTTAGATCTGTGAATCCAATAAAATATATAGCTAAATATCATTTAACATTTAAGGTAGTCATCGGATGCCCATTTTTCACAAGTTGACATGATTCTTTAATGTCCTAATGAAAAGTCTATAACATACTATGGTTAAAATTTCTTAATGGTAGTGTAAAAAAAACACCCTTGTTACCCTGTCAAAAACAGCTCTGCACACAACCACCCGTTTTAGTGCATGTTCCTTTAAATGCTAATGAGCTCTGCTGACTCCGCCCCTCTGTTCCTTTGGATGTCAAACCGTTCTAAACTCAGACGCCTGGGTGTATTTGTATCATTATAGGGCTGTTGTGTACACACACTGCCAACACATTTCAGTTCAAACAACTTGAAAAAGTGCATGTCGCATGACTCACATCCGATGACCCCTTAGAAAAATACAATATCATTTTATATAAAATAAATGAAATTATAAATATAAATTATGCATACTATTAGAAAATATGAATGATCTGAAATTAAATCTTTAAATATATGTATGTAATATTATTAAAATTTTTATTATAGCCTACATTTATATACACATATTAAAATATATAAATGTGTGTGTCTATGATAAAAATACAGAAAACTGTAAACACAGAAAACTATAATTTTTTGAAATATTGATATTTAAAATGACAAATGGTGTTCTTTTTAACTTTTTTTTATTAATCAAAGAAAATGTATATATATATATATATATATATACACACACACACACATGTAAATTATAAATGTTTTATATTTTTATTATTTCCCAGTAAAAACAGTTAGTTTCATTACCATCTTGACTCATTTTTCGTTTGTCTAGACTGAAAATGTCAAATGATAAATTATTTAATATAATAAGTTACAAAATGTATTATTATTAATTAATTCCTAATTCATTGTCAGAGAAAATTAGCTACTCACCATCCCAGATGTTTAATTAGATATCCATGTATTCGCAAATGCATCCATCATTTATCTGTGCTTTCAGATAAGATTCAACAAATCATTTTTAATTCAGAGAGATATCTATATGTACAGACATAATTTCACAAAAGGCAAACTTTCCCTAATGCTTCAATCAGAATAAGTGCCATTTACAAAGCCGAAAAGAAATAAGAAACATGTCCATGTATCAATATAGCCACCTATTAAAACTGATATTAGAAAGCTACTTCTTTCTAAAGATTTGATGTGGAGAAAATACAGCAAATGAATGTATGTCAGCTATTACCTGCAGCTTTTCCATCTGTCTCGGTCTGATCAGGGGCTCATTGATTTGTGATTGATCTCTAGCTCTTCTGTGCTGTGGTTTATGAGTCTTTAAGGCATGACATGTGATCCTAAAGCACTCACAGGAAGTTGACAGAAGGTTGCATTTTCCTCCCCATCCATTAGCACCATTTTTGTGTTTTTATTTGCCTTGCATTTGCCCTCTGAGCACAGACACAGCTCCACACACTGATTGATTATTCCACCGTCCTCAGTCAGTAAAAACAGATACTTCAACTGCACTGACGAAATAATGAAGTCACACTTTGCATGCATAGAAAAATAGTAAAAACTGCAGTTATATGGTGAAAATCATGAGAACGAATTTGGAGTTGCTGTAAAATAAGCTTTTTTTCTCATAATAGATATGTGTGTGTGTGTATTATATATATTAGTAAAAAATATAAGCAATATTTTCAAAATGATTTAAACAGATTTATCATATACATTACAATTACAAATATATATATATTAGTCTTAACAATTAAAATATAATATAGACATGTAAAGCTATTGCTTTGCATTTATAGAAAAATGATAATACAAAAAAATGCACTTATACGGTGCAAATCATGAGAATAAATTTGGAGTTCTAGTAAAATATATTTTTAGTAGCTTTATTATGTTTTTGAAAATAGCAGAACATTAACTAAAAGTAAAGAAAAGCAGGATAAAAAAAATCTAAATATAAAAATAGCAAAAATCTGAATGTAGACCAGCATAACTATCTAAAGTGCATTCGCAAATCTCGTCAAAATCAGCAGCATTGAGATACATTCAGGGAATAAATATTCCAATCAAATAAATTAAATATTTCATGAAATGTCTTACTGAATGACTACATTTAATACAGGGAACTCTGAATGTAACAAATACACTTAGTCTGTATGTGAAGCGCTTTCTACTCATCAAATGAAGCTCTAGAATAGAGAACTGATTAGAAAGTTTATTTTGAACAAAAAAAAAAAACGTGACTTAGTCACTATTTTTGCATATCCCATGCCACGGTGAAATGGTCTTTTTGAACTTTACATTTTAAAGGTGCATCCACCAATAGCAGTGATGAAGTCTCAGCTCTAACTGTATCAGGCAGCAAATCATCTTGTCACAAAGCCTTCTCTGTTCGTCCAGATTCAGTCGCTGTGCTTCCAATCGAGCCTTCACTCTTATCCAGCCTCTTTTATGGGTCTCTAATTTGCATATGGAAGCCACACCCCCCTGTCTCTCCTCCATCTCCCCAAACTCATCTTCCTCTTCCTCTTGGTCACAGCCTTCAGTGGCTGCTCCTGGTATCTCAGGGTCTTGCTGGTCTCCTGCGGCAGGTCGTCTCTCGTCCCTATAGTCTCCATTTGAAAGCTCAAGGGAAAATTTTTGGAGCTGCCCATGGGTTTGGACCGCGGTGGGGTCTGGACACTTCTCTGGCTCTGACCGGGGGAGTCCCACACCTGAGCCGTGTGCACCTGCTCAAGCAGATCCTGGATAAACGTACGCCTCTTCCGGTCATGCAGGGATCGACCCCTGTCATGCATCATCTGTGCGTGTCCTACTGAGCGCCGCCTGGGGCCAAAAGAGAGAGAATATAGATATTGAACTCATTTGACTAGTAGACATGATAAAGCATGCTTTACTCAATGCTATGTAGCGTCCTGCTTCTTCTGCTGCCAGCAGATGTCAGTCTCAACACAGCTCTGACTTTTAGAGATCTGTCAGAAATCCAGCAGTAAGAGGAGATCAGGACTTACTGTCTGTAGCTGAGAGCATTAGTGGGTCTGGGTTGGACCGGGATCGGGACGGTTAACAGGAACACAGCAAACCCCCAATGCCTCAACATACTGCTGGACAACTGAACACAGGACAAATTCACAAGAGTTATTTCATAGTATCTAGTGCGTGTGTGTGTGTATATATATATATATATACATTTTATATTGCCTATATAATTTATTAATAATATTTTATTACACATATTAGTGAAAAGAGGCATCAAATACAGTTTTATTACACTTTAAATATTTTATTTAAAGTAAAATATAAATAATTTGCATTTAATTATAATATACATAGGCTATACTATATATGTTAATATTTTACTACACATATCAGTCAAATAAATAATTAAAATGCAATATTTATGATGTTTATAATTATAAATATTCGCCTTTAATTTAAATATAATATAATACATATAATATATACTACAGATTTATAGTTTTCATTATAAATGCAGTAGATGTTTAATTTTTATCTAAAAATAAATAATTACTATAAATTTTTATAAGAAGTTTTAAAATAAATTATTATATTCTGCATACACGTATATATATATATATATATATATATATATATATATATATATATATATTAATAACTTACTATGTCAATTGAAAAAAAATATACATATAAAATATACATTTTATAAATAATTACTATATAATTGAAAAAATATTATGGAAAAAATATGATATAATGTTTATCTTACATAGAGAGATAACATGAGATCATATTTAATTAGGTTATATTTTAAATAGAAATGTTACAAATTAATAAATATAACATATTAAAAATTGTAAATATAAGATAATATATTTTTTTTCACCTTCTGTATGCATTTTAATAAAAAGCATTTCATAACATATATTTCCATAAAATGGAAATAGTAATTGAATGATATAATAAGTCATCAACTAACATGAGGTGTAACATTGTTGATAATATACTCACATGTAATGCACTGCTGAGTCGATCAGTTACTGCTGCATGTTACTGCCACCGGCTGGACGCCACATGTGACTACGATCATCAAACAAGAGCATCAGCTGCCGCCTCAGTGAAGCATGTCAGTATGTCCAAACTCCACTGGTCCAGAAGACAAACTCTTCCTAAGAAAGAACGCATAGATAGTGAGAGGAAGAGAGGACCAGAGCGGTGGGCGTTAGATTTATTGCACCAGTGAGTCGTGTAAGTCTCCTCTGCTGTTCACTGCAAACTGGGATGAGAAAACTAGTGTGCACTGCATGCTTGTCTCTCTCTCTCTCTGTGTGTGTGTGTGTCTGCTGCCCACGAGTGCCAAAGTGTATACTAGACTGACAAACCACTCACACACTCCAAGAAATGCACAGGCAGACACCTTCATTGGAAAAAGGCTAGCATGCTGCAGTGTTAATTTTGACACGAAATTTTAATTTAGTTTTAGTCTTAGTCTTTTGACTATAATTCTTTTTAGTTTTAGTCAAGTTTTAGTCATCTGATTTGTTTTAATTTTAGTCTTATTTTAGTCGACTAAAATTGCTTGGTATTTTAGTCGACTAAAATTGCTTGGTATTTTAGTCGACTAAAATAAGACTAAAATCAATAACAGATTTACTAGACAATTTTTTACAGCTGGTATAGGAAACAAACTTAACCAAAATATATAAAACACAAATTCAACTTTATTTCAACACAACTGTGTCTTTATTTCGATTCAAAAGCTTTTATGCAGCAACAAACACTGTCATGATAATGTAAACAATAACTAGCTGCCAATTGACCATCAATAAAAGAAAAATAAAGTTAGGTCCAGGACCTTAAAGTTTACAGCTGAGCTGAACAATAAGTGCATACATTTAAAGTAAATATTTAATAAGTTGGCAGCTAGGTGGATAAAAAAAGTAACAAGATTTTATAAGGTATTCATTGGTCTAGCAATACTGTATGTTTTAAATACTACAATATTGCTAGATTTGTATGTATAATGATAGGATGTGAACATTCATGTTTCACATGACTAATATAGAAATATTTGTGATATTGTCAACAAGTAGAACATTATAAAATATACTAAACATTAGTATTGGCTGTAGCCAAGAAGGTAAAAGTCACTAAGCAACGGTAAAACAGAACAGCGCAACGCAGCATTAATTCATTTATTGAGATCCAAAAAAATAAATAATTTAAAAAAGCAAGAGAAGGATTGCTTTTGGCGTTAAATGACAATCTTTTGTCAGAAGAGGAGTTTTTAATATTGTATGATGTAAATAAGTCTAAAAATATAACATTTATTTACCTAACCTCTCACGTTGTAGCGACTCTGGCAAATCAGCTGTTCTCCCGTAGTAGACCGTTAAATTAGAACGTCACAAAGTAGCAGTTAAATTCGCGCAGGCGCAATAGTTGCCGTTCCACCAGAGGCTGTTGCTTAAAGTCCCTATCACCTCTTCGAATGCCGACTTCCCGGGAGCTGATAAAAACTGAAAACCTTCGCTTCACGTCTCAATAAGTCAGGCTCTGATTGGTTCTCTTCTCTCATGCAGTCTGTTCTGTTTTGCCGGTTCTTTCGCTCATTCATCGCATCTCTCCCGTCTGCTGATTTTATTTTCGTCACAGTCTATTTTCGTCTCGTCCTTTATTCGTTGACGATAATGTCAATCAATTTAGTCATAGTTTTAGTCTCCATCCGTGCCTTCTATTTTAGTTTTCGTTTCGTTTTCGTCAGCAAAAATATATTCGTGACGAAAATAATGACGAAAATATTTAGTCAACGAAATTAACACTGGCATGCTGCTCTCTCTCTTTCTCTCTCTCTCAAAACACTCACGAGGAGCTCAGGTTCAGTGAGTGAGGACTTGAACTTTTGATGAATTTTTCTGTTTTTACTGTGTTTTCTACAACTATTAGGAGCTTGTCCACACACTGGGTCCTTTTAATATATGAAGTAAATGTTGGAAAATACACTTAACAGTACTTTGAACAGTAAAATACACTTAACAGTACTTGAACAGTATTCAGAACTTTGAAAGGTTCTTCACAGCGATGCCATTGAAGAGCCATTTTTTCAGTCATAGTTTCTTTAAAGAATCATAAAAAATTTTTTTTTGACCTTTTTATAATCTAAAGAACCTTGGCTTTTTCACCACAAAGAGCCTTTTTGTGAATGGTAAAGGTTCTTCAGATGTTAAAAGTTCTTTATAGAACCATTTAGACAAAAAGGTTCTTCTATGGCATCGTGAAGCACATTTATTTTAAGAGTGTACTTCTTTTTGGCTTTATTATTTCCTGAAAGTCATTAAAACAGACAAATCATTCTTCTGCCGACCAATTCTTTATTCAAATGATTCTTTTATGTCTCTCTGTGTGTGAGCATAGAAAAAAATGGCTTTTAATTTATGAAGTACATGATGGAAATACTTATTTTTGGTTGAATGTCATCTTAAAAGCCAATAAAACAAAAACATTATTATTTTACCATTCAGTTCTTTTACCAACCAGTTCCTAATTCAAATGGCTCTTCTATCAAAACAATTTTTGTTTCTTTTACATATATAAATACTTCTTAAAAAGTATTCTTCTTCCAACCAATTCATCATTCAAATTGTTCTTCAACCAATCAGTTTTTCATTTAAATAATTGTTCTACCAACCAATTCATATTCTTGTTTCTATTACCAACCAATTAATCATCCAAATGATTCTTCTATCAACCAATTCATCATCCAAATGATTCTTCTATCAACCAATTCAAAATCCAAATGATTCTTCTATCAACCAATTCATCATCCAAATGATTCTTCTATCAACCAATTGAAAATCCAAATGATTCTTCTATCAACCAATTCAAAACCAAATGATTCTTCTATCAACCAATTCATCATCCAAATGATTCTTCTATCAACCAATTCAAAAACCAAATGATTCTTCTATCAACCAATTCAAAACCAAATGATTCTTCTATCAACCAATTCATCATCCAAATGATTCTTCTATCAACCAATTAAAAATCCAAATGATTCTTCTATCAACCAATTCATCATCCAAATGATTCTTCTATCAACCAATTAAAAATCCAAATGATTCTTCTATCAACCAATTCATCATCCAAATGATTCTTCTATCAACCAATTCATCATCCAAATGATTCTTCTATCAACCAATTCATCATCCAAATTATTCTTCTATCAACCAATTCATCATCCAAATTATTCTTCTTTCAACCAATTCATCATTCAAATGTTTCTTCTATCAACCAATTAAAAATCCAAATGATTCTTCTATCAACCAATTCATCATCCAAATGATTCTTCTATCAACCAATTCATCATCCAAATGATTCTTCTATCAAACAATTCATCATCCAAATTATTCTTCTATCAACCAATTCATCATCCAAATTATTCTTCTATCAACCAATTCATCATCCAAATTATTCTTCTTTCAACCAATTCATCATTCAAATGTTTCTTCTATCAACCAATTAAAAATCCAAATGATTCTTCTATCAACCAATTCATCATCCAAATGATTCTTCTATCAACCAATTCCTCATCCAAATGATTCTTCTTTCAACCAATTCATCATTCAAATGATTCTTCTACCAACATATTTTTTTTATTATTCTTTTTCCAACCAATACATCCTCCAAATGATTCTTCTATCAACCAATTCATCATCCAAATGATTCTTCTATCAACCAATTCATCATCCAAATGATTCTTCTATCAACCAATTCATCATCCAAATGATTCTTCTATCAACCAATTCATCATCCAAATTATTCTTCTATCAACCAATTCATCATCCAAATTATTCTTCTTTCAACCAATTCATCATTCAAATGTTTCTTCTATCAACCAATTAAAAATCCAAATGATTCTTCTATCAACCAATTCATCATCCAAATGATTCTTCTATCAACCAATTCATCATCCAAATGATTCTTCTATCAACCAATTCATCATCCAAATGATTCTTCTATCAACCAATTCATCATCCAAATTATTCTTCTTTCAACCAATTCATCATTCAAATGTTTCTTCTATCAACCAATTCATCATCCAAATGATTCTTCTATCAACCAATTAAAAATCCAAATGATTCTTCTATCAACCAATTCATCATCCAAATGATTCTTCTATCAACCAATTCATCATCCAAATTATTCTTCTATCAACCAATTCATCATCCAAATGTTTCTTCTATCAACCAATTAAAAATCCAAATGATTCTTCTATCAACCAATTCATCATCCAAATTATTCTTCTATCAACCAATTCATCATCCAAATTATTCTTCTATCAACCAATTCATCATCCAAATGATTCTTCTATCAACCAATTCATCATCCAAATTATTCTTCTATCAACCAATTCATCATCCAAATGATTCTTCTATCAACCAATTCCTCATCCAAATGATTCTTCTTTCAACCAATTCATCATTCAAATGATTCTTCTACCAACATATTTTTTTTATTATTCTTTTTCCAACCAATACATCCTCCAAATTATTCTTCTATCAACCAATTCATCATCCAAATGATTCTTCTATCAACCAATTCATCATCCAAATGATTCTTCTATCAACCAATTCATCATCCAAATGATTCTTCTATCAACCAATTCATCATCCAAATTATTCTTCTATCAACCAATTCATCATCCAAATTATTCTTCTTTCAACCAATTCATCATTCAAATGTTTCTTCTATCAACCAATTAAAAATCCAAATGATTCTTCTATCAACCAATTCATCATCCAAATGATTCTTCTATCAACCAATTCCTCATCCAAATGATTCTTCTTTCAACCAATTCATCATTCAAATGATTCTTCTACCAACATATTTTTTTATTATTCTTTTTCCAACCAATACATCCTCCAAATTATTCTTCTATCAACCAATTCATCATCCAAATGATTCTTCTCCCAAACAATTCCTCATTCAAATTATTCTTCTCCCAAATAATTCATCATTCAAATGATTTTTCTACGATTCAATTCTTCTTCTTCCAACCGTTTCTTCATCTAAATTATTCTTCTATCAACCAATTCCCAATTAGATGATGAATGATTCTTCTACCAAACGATTCTTAATTTAAATGATTCCTCTACCAAACAATTCCTCAATCAAATGATTCTTCTACCAAAAATATGCTGCATTATGCTGAACATATGTTGAATTGGCCTTTTACTTTGCAAGGAAATTCTATGGGAGAGTTCGGAGGAACATTATAGCTCATAGCAGAGATCATGAGACCCTCCCCTCCCTAAACATGGGTGCAGCTGGGTGAAGAAAGTAAACAGCTTTGGCTGACCACTATCCCAAGGGATGATGACCATAACCTCAGTGAAATCAAGCCTGTGGGTGGGTTTGCTCGCCTCCTAAGCAAATGTAATGGCCAAGGTGGTTTTTGGGGAGCCCACAAAATAGTACCGCTTCATTTAAAGGCCTCAGGGCAAGAGGTTCACAACATAACTAATGCTCATCAACTATAAATTAGCTCTGTGTGACACTAAAATATTCCATATATTTCCATCTTTATGGGGCAGTGCATTATAAAATAAACTGACTTACACTAGTGTTTTAACGTTTGGGGTCGGTAATTTTGTTTTTACTATTAGTCAGCAAGGATGCATTACATTGTTCAAAAGTAACAATAAGGACATTTAAAATGTTACAGAAGAAATATTGGATCGTTTTTTATTAATTTGTAATGAAATAAATGCAGCATTGTTGATCATAAAAGATTTCTTTCATAAGCATTAAAAAACCTTACTAACCATAAACTTTTTGAGCATTAGTGCAAATGTGGGCCACATATAAAATATGTGCAAATGTAGTATGAATGATTATATGAACTGTTTATTTTTGTCCCTTTTAGAGCTTGAGAGAACTGAGAAAAGAGTTTTCTCCTTTGTGTTCCACAGGAAAATAACAGCGTATGAGTTTGAGGGACTGTGACATAAATTATGACAGAATTAGCATTGTTGTCACGTCTGATTTTCTCAACTGGGTTGTTGGTCTGCTGGAGTTTTAGTATTTTGTAATGTGAACATCGCCTCGTATTCATTAGACAAATAACATCTGGTGATAGATGGTACAGATAAAGTTCACAACAAGAGCTTTTTTAATCTCCTAAAAACCATATCGCTGACTAAAAACCTGAATATAGCCAGAAATGGCTCTTGATAAGAAAATCCTAAACCTGAATGATGCTTTTATCTGTGGAAATGTAGCTTTTGGCTTCATGAAACCTTCACGTTCATTCTTTCTTCTCAGTAGCTCTACACTACTTCTGTTTTGTATTTTCTTTCTAGTCAGTGACAGCATCGTCTAGCAATGTTCAAAAGGGCTTGACTCATCCACGCCAATGTCAAAAGCCCTGCGTTTTGTGAGAAACATTGTTTAACCGAGTTTCCTTTCCGCTTCCCGTGTACTCCGGTTTTGTTCTTGTGTTTGTTTTTATCACGTAACCATGTGGGAACACATGACACGATTTCTTCCATTTGACCGAAGGGTTTTAGCAGAAAATTCTGCACAGCAGTGCTCCAGATTTAATCACGAATCCTGCTTCTGAGGAACGTCTGGGATTTTTGCGGTCCTCTCCGTGAAATTGTTAAATGAATAAAACGTGTCATTTAACACCTCGACGGTTCCCCTGTCGAACCACTGGCACTTGACCTTCTCAGCACTTGGACAAACTTTGATATGACACCTGTAGTCAAACGCCACCCCGAGTGAATCGTGGGAGCTCTGGTCCGACCCAACCACCCAGTATGCCATCTGACTGTGAGATTATTAAGACTGATGTCCCCAGCGAGGCCAATATTTTTCAGAACGTCGGCAATTTATCATCCAAACATCCCACAGGTTTGTGTTTTGTTAGGTACTTTTGGATCTAGTCCGGCGGGTTTGATTCGGTGCCAGAGAAAACATGGCCGCCTTGCCAGCAGGCCGTTTAGAGCCCGAGCTGTGAAAGCCTGTCTGAGGGTTCCAGTAAATCCTTCTGCTAGCAGCTAAGAAGTTTGGAAACCGACAGAGCGGCTCCCAAACCCCCAACACGCCTCCCACCGCCGGTCTCCACAAGCAGCGTTTCATTTCAGTCGCTATTGTTTGGGGAACAAACTCGCGTGTCTTTCATTCATTTACGTTCGCGCCGCATCGATAAAGAGAATTCTTCATGAAAAGAGTATTCACTGAAACTCTGTTTAAATATTCAGCACCAGGGGCCACAGAAAGGACACACGTGTGTTCTCAATAAAAACTATCAGTGAAACTTGTCAAAGTCTAACTTGATGTATTCCTAGGCTTAGAAGGCATACAAGAGACCTTTCACTTGAGAAATGCTTTGTATCAGCTAACGGCGTTTAGCATATTTGAACATATATAAGTCCACAGTGCTGACATTCTTCATATTGCTAAGTTAATCTCAATACGTAGTGCATGCAAAGTTTTATGTGAAATTTGTTAAATAAGTTTGATGTGTTGGAAATAGTAAATAATTGTTAAATAACTTTTTTATTATCCCTTAAGGCAGAATAAATGCATACATTAAAAATATGAACAAAACAATTAATTAGATATTTTCTGTGCATTTTATAAAGTTTCCAATTTCCTAAGAACAATACAAAACACTGAAATAGACAAACACATTTCTATTCTTGATGAAATGTATCATTTTGATTAAATGATTACATACTGTAATAAAAAATATACTGTATATAATGTATTATTGTGTGTGTGTGTGTGTGTGTGTGTGTATATATATATATATATATATATATATATATATATAGACATACACACACATATATAGTCACAAGAACACACATAAATACAGAGTATACACAGTGTATATATACACACTCATGTTTTATAGGCCTATAAAAAAAATGATAAATGTATACATATACACATTTTTATACGTTTTACATAAGTCTTATGACTACATATAATAAACTTTTTTTTTTTTATGAAAATGTCGTCATTAATTACTCACCTTCATGTCGTTCCAAACCTGTAAAAACCTTGTTCATCTTCTGAAAACAAATTACGATATTTTTAATGAAATCCAAGAGCTCTCTAACCCTCCATAGACAGCAACACAACTGAAATATTCACAGGCTCAGGAACGTATTAAGGAAATTGTAAAAAAAAAGTCCATGTGACATCAGGGGTTCAACCATAGTTTTTTGTTTGCAAAGAAAACAATAATAATAATTAAATAAAATTAAAAAAATAATTTATTCAAACAATTCTTTTCCCAGAGTTACCGTCTTCCACCATTTTGGAGAGTACCCCAGAACATAATTAACATTGTTTACATTCAACATGCAATAATGTCTGTGCACAAAAGTATATCCCATCTCTTGTCGTAGAAATGTTTGTTAATTCTATGGGTCTGGCTTCCGGTCTCATCTGCGTCCACTCCATATTTTTAGCTGAACAAAACAGTTAGTTCTGCTGCTTGATATTGAAAGTTGGCGTGTCTTCTCATATTATTTAAATGTTTTATCTTAATTAAGAGCATACGGTTTTGAAGGGGAACCCATTTTACCATTAATGAACTGGTAGTCTCACCTATATGCATACTTCTGCGTTGAAGAGGTGCGTTGAAAAGGTGGCTAGGCAAGCAAATTTGACCTATTTGTAAGCTTTTGGCCATATGTGATATTTTCTTCTCAAGGGCCATTCCAAATTCTACATAATAAACAATAAATGCAATTTCAGAGATGAAGGCAAATGCTTTCGTGTTGTCGAGCAGGTGCCATCCCATGTGGTCTGTCAACATTTCAGCGGTCAGCAAACCGCCTACACAAACATGTTTCGATTTTATCTAATCGTCTGGAGGGAAAGCCCTTCCAGTAAACGCTTGGTTTGTTTAGCCCGCCACCATCCAGCCATACATAAAATATACAAATATTTACTGCATAATGGAAGTGAATGGGACGTGTCCTTCTAAAGAGCCACGCATCTCCCTGAACCCCATGCGATGGGGCAGTGTTACATTTAAAAGTGTTGCGTTAGTGCTGGAACAGGAGGAACTGCTGAGGGGCTTCATTGGATTAGGGGGCTCATACATCATGGGTCTTGATGCCCGTTGACCTCAGTCCACTGAGCTGAAGATGTGGGTTGGGGGTTTAGGAGAAGGCACACCGAGGCTGTGTGTGCTGCCACACAGTAAGGCCTTTTGCTGGCGACCGCAGAATTGCAGTGTTTACTTAAAGCTAGTGCATAAGAGAACAGCAGACCACCGGCAATCGCCACCCGCCGGCACTGGGCAAGGGCTACGGCTCATCTTTGTTGAAAATGGCTCAGGATCCTGCTGCTCACACAGGGCCAAGCTAAATTTAGCAACAAACTGAAAAACCCTCCTCATTCTTAAAAAGCTGTTTAAGTTTCCAGAGAGAGAGAGGGTTCAGTGATGGACAGGAATGGTCTGAGAGACGTTTTGTGTCTTGTTGCAGGTGGCGAGCGCTCTGTCATTACTTGTGATTGTGCTTCCTGTGATGTAATTTACCATAAAACACATCAACGCGAGGTTAAACGCAGCACTTTCAATTGAAAATATAATAGCATCTATTTTGCCATTCTTTTGGTTTTGAACAGCGTGTGAATTATCCACCTTATTCTTCAATGCGGAAGTAAGCCTATGGGGGAAACTTCTGTGTCATTAGCTGCTAAATGGAAATAATGAAAAGCATAACAGTAAATGGTAAAACTGTGCTCTACAAACCAGTGTGTTCATAATTAAAGTTATACACTAAAATAATATGGTAAGACACACCAATTTTCAACATCAAGCAGCAAAAAAAACCCTGTTTTGTACAGCTAAAAATAGCTGGACATGGATGAAACCGGAAGCTAGACCCATGGAATTAAAAATTGTCCAGACCCATTTTTACGGCAAGAATAAGGTTTTAAAGGAAATTTCTATTAAATCTAGTAAATGCATTCTATTTTGTAATCTAATGTTTAACGTGACTGAAACACTGTTTAGAAACTCTGTTCTTTATGTGATATGTACATTTAATATTACTTAAAGAAATGTTTTTATGTTCTTTGGAGGCACCCTTAATGCACTTTTAAAAGTAGATTAGCATCTGTGGTTTCATGAAGAACCATAACATCCATGGAACCTTTCCATTCCACAAGAGGTTCTTTATGGCAAAACAAGATTGTTTCGATTTTTAAAATGTTTTTTTGAGAACTGTTCACCGAATAACCACTGTTAATGACCAAAATAACCCTTTTCCACTATAGAGGACCTTGAAAGGTTCCATGGATGTTACAGGTTCTGCATGGAACCATCAATGCCAGTGAAGAAAGATGACTTTTTAGAGTGGAAATGGACCTTAATGTGTAGAAATTGGCTTTCACAAAATAGCGTTATACTAAGCAGCTGCAATATTCAGGATTATTCCTGTAGTAGTTGAGTATTGAAACACCCAGCCAAACTGTGTGAGCCAGATCTGTGCATTGGGACAGTAGGTGGATTTCTCTTCAGGTGCTTGGGTAATTGTGCTTGGCATAAACTGCCGGTTCTTTGTGTCAGGACGTGTAAATAGGATCCTCAAGGTGGGATTCCTGTGCTAACATGGGGAAGTCACAATATACATGGTTATCTGACCAGACGGCCCCCATGGTTTGGTTGGGTGGAAAACGTCCAGCCTGCACACAGTAGGTGGGCGTGGGTGGCGACTTCGCCCTGGTGCCTACTCAAGGCCTCATAAAAACACCTGACAGTTCATATTGCCTTTGAGTACAACCCAGTATTGACACGAGCTGACCTCCGTCAAAGCCAGCCAAACAAAACAGCAAAAATTCACATAATAATTGAACAAATAAATGGAGAACTTGTTTGGCACGCCGTTCATAAAGAGCTAGACTGGCAGACTTCGGGAAATGGAGTCTCACTTTCTCTGTAGTGAGAGTTGACATCAAGGTGTGTGTCCTATAAGCGCAGTTTGGACTGTCAACAGGGGAAATATACTGTACTAGGTTTTTCCAAGCCAGGACAAATCCATTCAGCGCTTGTGAAAAGCTGTCTCTCAATCTAGCACCACACCAAGGGCCTGATTCTAATTAGCCATGAATACAAACCTTTGAGACACTGGTTGGTATACACTGGTCAAGAGGAATGTCCACGTGTATTTAAACACAAAGTGAAACTCTAGATGGCGCAGGCCAATAGTTTCTAACTCAATCTGTTTTAATCAAATCATTACTTGTTTGGTGTTGCTTATTGGATACTTTCATCGCATCAGCAACCAATGAGCTTGCTGCTCAACATTCAAATACTTGATACAAATACAGGAACCCCTCCACCTTCCCCAGCTCCACCTTTACAGATCTGCTACAGGATAATTTCATGTATTCTGTGTGTGTGATGTTGTATCTTATTTGTTATATGTGCAGCAGCAACATTTCGTACATGTTCACAGCAGCATGTCTGTGGATGTATTGACAGTAGCAAGTTTTTGTACCACCAGCAGTGTGGCATATTTATTCTGCAAAGACCAAACACATTAACATTGCCATGTACATTACAATGCTAAACTCCCTAGAGAGAAATGAATGTGAACACAGACGGAGAGACAGTGTTACTACAGCATCAAAACCACTTTATATCTCTACTTTGTTTACTTGCAGTTGATTGTATTGCAACTATGTGTATATAATTGTCATACATGGCTCATATTATGCAAATGGATAGTCCCTCCTCAGCATTGCTGGGTTGGGATGGTTGAGATGCTCAAGCAAACACAGCAATGTTTTGAAAGGCACCACAGAGCTACAGTGTTTACACTTTTTTTGTTGTTGTTGGCAAAATCAACCTACAAATGGCTTACTTATAGTTGTCGCTGCATATTAACATAGAAAAATCACACATTTCAACTTAAAGAAAAGATTAGAACCCAAACTTTTTGAAAGTACCTCTCAAATAATTCATTGAGAAGCCATTTAATGTTAAAATATGGTTATAAACCACAAACCATTTGACAATTTCAGTTTTTACGTATGCTGACAGTGGTTATGTGAAGGACTGGTTAAGCTTCATGTTGAAAAGTACTGCAGTCTCTCAGTGTGTACTTGGACTAGGTGTGTTTAATTGTCTTTTTAAGTGTAGACGCAGCAACTTTTTGGGATTTTACAGCATTCGGATCCTGTTTTTAGCATGCACTTGAACCACTGCCAATGTAAAATCTATAAAGACTATTGCATTCCAATATAATCATATTTTGATCATTGAAACCTTATAACACATTGACTTTAAACAGACATATTAAAAAAATTACAGCCCTCTTGCAGAGGCTGTTACTTCAGCATTCACAATGCATAAGCATTCTCATATTCCATTATTAAACAAAAATGTACAGTAAATATAATTTGAAGATTGTTGGATTTGGAAAACGTACACGCTTGGACAGTTTATACGTTTGAACATGTCATCACCCTGCTACAGTTTACACTGCATTCCTTTTCAAGACCACTTTTATACACCCCGATGTTGATAATTGCTTAGTTTCTCTCAGATCCCTTTCCTGAGGGCACCACTGTTATGCTTTAAAAGACACTTTTATGTGGTGCTTGGCCAGAGGACTGTTTTCTGTATAAATGAAATACAATAAAGACAGAAAGTGTGTTTCTTAAGAGCTCAACATTTTCAAAGTTTCCCTCTCTGCTTTTCACTGGCAGACCTCTCTTGGAAAGCTTTCACTGAAGATTAAGCGTTAAAATCTGTGTGGTTTTGGGCACCGTTGCCATAATTCAGCTATATCCCAGAAACATAAGCGCGGGGCAAAATCACGACAGAGATCCAGGGTGCCCTAAACCACACCGAGCTGGAATCCTGGACGACCAGACAGTGGTCAAAACCAATACCTACATCCACACCCGCACACAAACTCAGGTTCATTACCCGTGTGGAGGCCGTGAATCTGAGATGAGTGGAACGGAGCCCAGATCAGTCCAAGAGACATTTGAACAAAGAATAAAAAAGATTGATTGGAAGATTGGAAACTCTTGGAGGGGCCGCCACATTATAAAGAAGTAATTCCCCCCATAAAGTAAATTTGCTGAATATTAACTCAGCCTCAGGCCATCCAAGATGTAAATGTGTTTGTTTCTTCATCAGATTTGGAGAATTAAAGCATTACATCACTTGCTCACCAATGGATATGAATGGCTGCCATCAGAATGAGAGTTGATAAAACAGCTGATAAAAACATACAAGACATTAACTGATGGACTGGAGTGGTGTGGATTATTGTGATGATTTTATCAGATGTTTGGGCATTTTTATTTTGGGCGAATTATTCCTTTAAGCTTTATTCTTTCAAAGTCTTCCTCATACAGCTCATTGAATGTCACTAAAGATTTAATAAGCCTAAAAAACTGGGTGATTTTATTAGTAACTGATTGCATAATTAAGAGGGGATCAAAAATGAGGGCTTGGGGAAAATAAAAGTAATTTTAGATGCAAAGCAATCTAGTGTACAAAGACACTGTTATTTCTTTAAAATAACATGCAATCCTGATTTAATGTTGACTTGGAGGCTTAACTTAAGCACATCAAAAAATCTATTTGTACATTCTTATTGAAATTATTAGTGGCCTTACATGTGCATTTAATCCGTTTACTTTTCATTGCACTTCTCCATGTGTGTCATACCTCAAGAAGAGATTTTTACCAAATTTGCTACTAAATACAGTCCATTTGGCCTAATGCGTCGGTCCTGCTACAGTAGGTCTAATAAGGCTTCTGCTGCCATCTTTAGGACACTATGCTGTACTTGCTCTATATTGAGTTACTCTTCCACAATCTACAATAGAATAGTTTATTCTTATCATGTGCATTTTTGCCTAACGTTTCAATGTTTTGGTAGCATGTGCTATCAGAATTAGAAATAGATTGATATATTCAAAAAGCATGTACCTTTAAAACACTTACATGTAACCCTGTAAAGCCTGACATGTGAAATAATCAGTGTTGGGGGTTACAATTACAAGTAATGCGAGTTATGTAATCAGACTAATAATTTCGCTTATAAGTCGTGGCCTAGTGGTTAGAGAGTTGAAACTGAAAACGCACGCACGCGCACACACACACTAGGTGGACATTTACAATTATACAAAGTTTTATCGAGGCCTTACAAATTAATTAATCAAATGTGATACTATACTCTTTACAGGGTTAAAGCAGATGATTACAAAAGTCAGTCCTGACTCTTGTGGTAGAGTAATACCATGATTATTAAAAACCATAATTTGATATAATGACCATATTCATCATGCACCATGATATTTACATAGTAATTATAACATACCCCTCCCCCACTTTGCATTGTAGTCTTTTAATAGGAAATACAGTCCCTTTAAATTCCCTACCATTACCTTTTGCTGTTTAACTGAACTCATAAATCATGTTTTCTTTTTTTCCATATAAACCATAGCTTATTGTGAAGAAACCTGCTGTAAATTAAAGTGTTCGTGTTGCAGCCGCAGCTGTCGCCTTCTTTGTTGTGGGCCAGCGTCTGTCACTCTTCCACTTCAACCAATAGGAGAACGCCTTACTTGACCCATTCGACCAATGAGCGTTGAGCTTTGTTCCACAGTGCCAGTTCCTAGGCGGGCGCGCACCGAGCCGTCGAGCGATTTCTACTTTTACCTGCCTTTCGCAAAAACCGTTTTTTTCCGCATTTTTAGCAGCGCCGTTTTGATTTAACCACAAGCTTCGATGTACATTATTCCAAAAAAATATTTTTTTGGATGTAACACATAGCTGTGTTTCTCGTAAAATCCTACGAGAATATTCAAACGGAAGGCGCGAGCCGGTTGTCAATAACGCAAGAGTCGCGCGCTTTCATTTTCACTTTATTCTCCATTAGCTACTTACAAAAAGACACTGCTTCACTTTTAAAAGCGAAAAGGGAATAAGTGTACTTCCGCTTTGTTAGTAAAACCACGTGTTTTGTGTAAAGAAGATCAAGCATGGCGCAATTTCTCGAGGATCCGGCGATGCTCACGAAAGAGAAACTGAAGAGTGAGTTAGTTGCCAATAACGTCCCTCTGCCGAGCGCAGACAGCAAGAAAGACGTGTATGTGCAGCTGTATCTGAAGAACCTGACGGTGCGCAACAAGAAGAACATCTCTGCTCCAGCTCCAGACACTTTCTCCAGCGATGAGGAGATGACAGCGCCGCTGCTGACCAACAGGAGCCGCTCGGGGAAGGTGACAATCACATGCACTGATTCGCTTCTGCAGAATCCTGATATACCTTATAGATATATTGGATAATTTAGGGCCGCACAATTAATCGAATTTCTAATCGCAATTATAATTATGGATGGCACAACTACTTAATCCTTTAAAGTCCACTTATGTTTTTCTTTTTGCATAAAGGATAATTTCTCCCTAAAATGAAAATGTAGTCATTAATCACTCACCCCCATGTTGTTCCAAACACAGTTTAAGGTATTTTGGATGAAAACCTGGAGGCTTGTGACTGTCCCATAGGCTGCTAAATAAATAACAGTGTCAAGGTCCATAAAAGGAATGAAAGCTGTCATCAAAAATCATAAGACTTCTTTAAAAAAAAAAAAAAAAAATATATATATATATATATATATATATATATATATATATATATATATATTTAGTTGTTTTATGCATTTAAATAATTTGAAATTCGAAAAACAGAATTTGGTAACAATAAAAAAAAATATTGTGAGAAAAAAATAAAACATTTTTAGGGCCTTTTCACTTTAAACTGTTATTAAATTGATGTAAAAATGTATTTGTTTCATGTTTTTGATTAATTAGGCTTGCTTTTGGTTTAATGAACTTTAATTTAACTATTAAAAAGGAGTGTAGAAAAATTCAAATTAAAAAAATTGTCAAAATTAAAAAGCGACATTTATGAAGAAATAAAATTGATTTAATTAGAGTGTGCTAATTTCAACATTTACTACTACTGTTATTATTATTACTTTTATTACTACTACTATTATGGTTCAGTACTGCTTTATTTTTTTTTTTAAATAATGCACTATTTTAGTTTTTGTTCAGTATCTCTTTTAAAAACTATCGGTTAATTAATCGTTATCGGCCAGTGTGGTCCAACCTAGCTATTGGTATCAGCAAAATACACTATCGGTCGACCTCTAATATGTAGTACCTATCAAATCTGTGGACACATGAATGGGAAAGTGTCCAAATTTTTTGCTGGTACTGTACTATAATATACACAAGAATATTAGCCTTTTTTAAAATCCCTAATATCAGTATCGGCCACAAAAAACGAATATTGGTCGGGCTCTAATAATTATAATTATCACTTTTTATTTTATTTATTTTACAACAAATGATTCTTAATAGCTTTATCTTTTTCTGCTATTTTACTTATATATATATATATGAAACCTATAATAATTCCTAAAATAATAAAACCTATAATAAGTCCACTAGTCTACCACAATAAAAGACTAAATACTTTCTAAACATTTTAATAATTATTTTGACTTCATTTAAAATAATAGTTAATAATTGTTGTTTATTCTAACTTGAGTAATTTCAAAATAAGCTATTTTACATGTAAACACTTTTACATTTTATACACAGAGAAGAACTTCTGTGATTTACTTAGTAGGTAAATAGTAATAGTGGTTAGAATTTCCTTTCCATAATCCCTTTATTTTCAGAAAGCCATAAGAAAGACAGACAGAGTTCGGCCAGAGGAAAACGACATCTCTGGTCTGACTGATGAAGAGTTGAAGGTTCAGCTTATGAAGTATGGCGTCCATTCAGGACCAATTGTTGGTGAGTATCACAGGTTTTTTTTGTGTGTGTGTGTTTGTGAATATTGACTGCACACTATGAATGTCCTACATCTGTAGATTTGTGAAGGTTTGCATTGTATTGTTTCTGTATGCATCACAGCCTCCACACGTAAGGTGTATGAGAAGAAGCTCCAACATCTCCTGGAGCATCCACCGCTAGAGAGCAGTCTTCCTGAACCCGAGACCACCATCCCAGAGACCCTCACCATCAGAGCGGAAGGAAACCAGAACGGCAACACACATTCAGCCGAAGAGCAGTACAGCGACAAAGAAGAAGGTCAAATCAGTACTGAAACTAGCTTTTTACATTTGCACTTTTAAGCACCACATTTTCCTAAAAACAAGTCGTGTCTGAGGAAAAGTCGCACCGGGTTAGGGAAAAAAAACAAATCAATTAAGTTGAATTTTGCAATTACATTCACATATAATTTATAATATTTGTACAAAAAAATGTAAACATTATGAACACTATGAACAGTCATTATTAACAACATTTAGTCTATTATAATTGCTAAACCTTTAAACAAATCTGTGAAAGTGGAACTGGAATGGCACTGACACATATTTGTTTGCCTTTGCATGCTTGGAAAAAGAAATGCATTATATAGGTCAGTTTAGGATATAAAACAGGATGTTTCAGATGATAAAAATACAGTATATTATCTCATTAATAGTTATTATATTATATGATATAGCATAATTAGTGATGTCAAACGATTAATTGCAATTAATCGCTTCCAAAATAAAAGTTTTAGTTTACATAATATATGTATGTGCACTGTGTATATTTCTTATGTGTATATATAAATACTCATTTCAGAATTTTTTTTAATATATTAAATATATTTATTTATAATATAAATTGTATGAATATAAATATATACATGGAAATATTTTCAAAATATATACTGAATGTTTGTATGTATATGTATATATATATGTATATATATATATATATATATATATATATATATATATATATATATATAATATACACATCACACACATATACAATACAAACAAAAACTTTTTTGAATGTGATTAATCGCGATTAATCGTTTTGAGAGCACTAATCATAATTAATATTTCAACGAGAAGTTTTGTTATTGATTTCTACATTTTAACACAAGAACAGGAATTATTCATATTGAGTCTTTTTGGATTTGCACTTCAAAGTAAATCAGCTCATGCACTTTCAAGTAGATCAACTTCATCGTTTGTTATTAATTTAGTAGTGTTCACTCAGTCAACTGTCGACCTCCTCAAATGTTGCATCTTTTTGAGGAGAGGTTTGTTATTGTTTTACTAAGCTGTCAGACTTTGGATATGATCCGAATCTTCCAGACAAGCCCATTTTCTTCATCAAATGTAAACATTTAATTGTGGCATCGAAGTTGCTTCAGATTAAAAAGAGTTTAGTCTTCCAAGCATGCCACTAGAATTCGAGTAATGACTGAAAGTTTAATATTTACGGTTATATTAGGTTTCTGTTTAATCAATTTTGCTTTTTGATTGGCAGGAGTTGATCCTGTACCAGAGCCGGTTCCCGTTGTGACTAAGCCGGTCCGGAGCAGAGGAAAGACTCCTGTCACCATCAGGACCAGCAGCAGACAGCGCACTAAAGTAATGAACAAAGTGAACGTGCATATTAAAAAGATCATAGTAGAGCTCAGTCTCATCTGCTGTGCTCTGTAATAGTTGATGTATCTTCTATTCAGCAGCAGGTGGAGGAGACGGCAGCAGACACTGAGGAAACATCTGTGGATGGAGGAGATATTTTAAAGGAAATGTTCCCCAATGAACCTGCCACACCAACCGGAATGACGTTAGTGTGATCATGCTCTTTGCATTATTACAAATATGACCTGTCACACATTTGCTGAATGGAATCAAATACTTAATTCTTACTACTTCTTGGGTGCTGATTCAAAAATAGAGCCCCTTTTGTTTTAGATCATCACATTTAGTCTGAAAATATGATGCATTTCATTGCATCTTTGCTTTCGACAACCATTCGTAAGGTGAAAATGTCCTGTGTTCTCCCTTAAGCAGCAGATGACAACTATCTCTTTTTACACACATTAATTTATTTTAGGTCTAATCCTATGTCCTATTTTTATACTCCTTTGCAGACTGTAAGTTAATTAATGTTTATTACTATTATTAATCTTATATATCAAATAAGTGGCAAGAAAACTGGGATACATGTACAAATAATAAATTACATGATATACATCCAGAAATTTCAAACGAATCACTTTTAAAACTATATTTGATCAAGTGGTATTTACCAAATGTCGATTAGGTCATACAAGACAGACTCGTGCATTTTTGCTTAAAGATGAAGATCCTACACAGTGCATGTTCTGCAAGGTTCCCCTTTCTGTTAAACATATTTTATTGTACCGTCCTGCTATTAATGTATGCAGAAAACTCTTTCATGAAGCTATTCAGTTCTCTAATATAATTTAGCCACACAAAAAATATAATATAACTTGTGCTTGTTTGTTTGCTGGTTTATATTGTATTTGTTATAATTGTATTTTTTAAATAGTTTTTGCTCTGAAAATATATGCTGACATGGCATTAAATAAAAATATGCTACAATTGAACTCACCTTCATAAAACAAGTTAATATTAGGTATTTTTGCAAGTTGCGGGGCTGTTATCAGTTCTTTAATTCAGCTGTGTGTATCTGAGCAGGGTCACATGTCGGAGGCCGATCCACGGTGCAGCTGGCCGTCCGGTGAAGCCCCTGAGCCTCTGGTCCGAGGAGTCCCTCCAGCAGCAGAACACTTACACAGTGACCAAATCCTCCGTCACAGATGTTCGCAGTGCAACACCGGCCGCCCGTCCCAGACCCCGTCGCTGGTTGGCTTTCTGGTTGAAGCTTCTGGTGTTCATCACACTGGCTGCGTCTCTGTATTACGCTTTCCAATTCATCACCACCGATCAGATCAACGCCTGCCAGCTCTATGTCCAGGACAATGTCATCACGCCTGTTCTCAAGTACATCAGCTGGGAAAGCCCAGCCGAGGGCGGCGACGGCAAATGAGCGGCCCGGTCTGTCAACCAGCTTCAGCATGCATCTACTGTTAGACTGATTTTCTAGTGCTTCACGGAGCGACACGTCGGCAGGGTTCGGGGAGGGAGGGATTCTGGTTATTGCAGTTTGACCTAGCAGTCACATCTTAATAGACTCGTGTTTCAAGTAGTCTTTAAATATGTGTGCATCATGTGTTTTCATCTTGCTTTCATCTCGCTTTACGGTTTTTTAGCATTCGAGACGACGTAGAGAAATGTAGTAGTGAGTGACTGGCTAATAGTGAATCATTCTCTGCTCAGTGGCATCACAACGAGAGGTTACATGCCAAGACATGGCCAATACAAGCACAGTTTGGGTTCACACACATCGGGGCTAGAAGGAAAAGCCTGAGGTGGAATGTTTGCGAAAATGGGTTATTTGATGGTTGAGACATTTTCCTGAATAATCATGAAGTTTTTATTTTTAGCATAATAGGGTGAATCTCGCTGAAAATATGTGGATCATATATATATATATATATATATATATATATATATATATATATATACATATATATATATATAAAATTCATAACACACAAATTTAATTCTCATTATCATAATGTGAAAAATCTCATTTTGATTAACGTAATACAATAAAAACAATCTAATTACCATAATGCAAATAAATAAAAATCATTACGATACTTAAAAAAAATGCATTTTCATTACTGTAATAGGAAAAAAAATCACTGTTATGCAAAAAATTATAGCAATCTGATATTTTTTTTTTGCTTTTAATAAGATCAGGGAAGCCACTGTATACACTTAATTTACATGTAAATAATATAATGTTATTTGCATTTCGGTAATGAGAATTAAGTGCCAAGTTGAAAGTATTTAAAAGAATCAACAAGTAATATTAATGATTTTGTGGTGAAATATTACTTTTTCTTGACAGTTTTCGTGATAATTCACCGAGTAGCATTTGGTTTTTAATGATTTTGTTTCATTGAATTTTTCAAACTACTGAACTCCGACCTCAGATAATGCTTGGTTTTAGGTCTACACATATTGATCAGTATTGATTTTTTTTTCATCCAGAGCTTGAAGGAAAATGTGAGCTCATGAAAGTCTCATGTAGCAATTAACACTTCACTTCTGGTGAGAAGTAGTCTGTTGTTTTACTTTCAAGTAGATTGTGGCGGCTTGTTAAATGTGTTTGTGATGTTTTCATATTGTGTTGTGTGGCATTACAGGCGATATTTTAAACCCGTGATGAGAACAGTTACCTGTTGTTGACTGTAATCAGACCGTCTGTTATTGCTAAAACACTGGCATACATCTGACTAAACTATGATTTCATTTCTGTGCTGTGATTTTTTTTTGGGGGAAAAAAACTTATTTACTCAGTATATCTTCATTACATTTAGAAAATACATTTGTGATGGACAAATTCATTTGAAGGGGTTTCTTTTTATTTTTTGCTACTCCGTTTAATTACTTTTTAACCGCAATATTTTTCTAACGTCTTCTCTGAAATTAAAAACATTTTTTAAAAAGCAGTGAGTTACTTCAAATGTAGATATACCGAATCCACTAAGCACTAAATAACATCTTAGTTTTGTCCTGCTGTCAAAGGCAGTGAGAGGTATAAAGTCCCGTTTGCACTTTGTATTTAGGCAGCTAACTGTGGAAAACTGGTCAAACAGAATGAATTATTTATCCTTGATTCATTACAATTCTTGTGTGAAATAAAAGAAGACCTTTTTAAATCCCAGAGGTGACCCTTCCTTGCGGTTTATTTACAGCAAGGTCAGTTTAGTGACGTGTACACACACACACACACACATTCCAGCATATTTTATTTTAGAAATGTTTCCTGTCATTTTTACTCTGAGGTTTGACCTTCAGACACACCATTGGACATTTGAGCAAGCAAACCATATAATCAGTCCTGTTCAGATATACATATACACAGCATATTTAGCAATAATTAACTGCTGTACAATATTAATGCAGGTAAATATGGTTTAATCACACGATAAAGACAGCAGACGGTGACTTTGGGTTGCGTGGAATATATTGCGTAATGCGCTCCGGAATAGCCCCGCCTCTTATTTTTGTCTTGACCGATCAAGCGAGTTCTACTATGGCGAAGGCTTTGCTCATGAATATTAATTACGTAATGCGACGTTACCTAGTTAGACGGGCTGATTGGCTGAGATGCAACGTCTTACCTGATCTGAAATTGTTGGTCTTTTATCACATAAATATTAATAAGTATATATTAAGTTATACTTAATAGTATTACAGGATCAAGTTTTTTTTTATTTTTGCAGAACCCCGTATTTTGGTTTAAAATACTTCATTTGGTTTGGCAGACAATTTAATTTTATGTATGTGAAAAAAATATGGGTCTTCATACATGGTAAAGTTTCAGATAACTTTGTGAAGTCCAATATTAAATTGTTTTGCATTTTTGGAGCCTATGGTGTGTCAACTTTTGTTTGTTTTTTCATTATTTTCTTTAATGAGCATCCAGTTTAGAGCATTTTGATTGTCAATGTGCATGCTTTGGTTCCGTTTTGCATAGTATGTGTAACTTAAAATTAGTGTATATTTCTTATTTGTAAAATACTTTTTCTTATTTAATCTTATTGTTATATCAGTTATTATGTAGCATGATCCTTTGGGTTCTCAGGAGGACTACTGTATTTGACAAGTCGTTTTAATTTTAGAAATATATTGATATAGTAGTAGTAGTATAATATACTTGAAAATATTTTCTTAAAAAGTTTAATTTGTAACACAATATCTCACATTTTAAAAATACATTAATCTCATTATCATTTCTTAAAAAAATCAAAAGAGACTGAATTCCTGTAAAATTATTACTGCATTTGATATGTCATTTTAATTTTAGAAATATATAAAAGTAGTAGTAGTAATATACATGAAAATGTTTTCTAAAAAAGGAAAACTTTTAACACAATATCTCATATTTTACAAAACAAATTCATGTAATTAGCGAAGCCGTTTTAATTTTAGAAATATATATATTTAATTGTTTTTTAATAATTACAAAAACAATTTTAATAATGTAAAACTATGTTATTTAGGCACTGTTATCTCATTGTGTATTAATATAACTATATACATCCCCTATAAAATGACATTTAAAGTCCAATACAATTTTTCTCCGTATATAGTAGGGCAGTTTTCTGTAAACAATTTAACAGGTTTTTACTGTAGAATTTTTACAGTGTTTTACCGTTAAATTCGCAGTCATATTGTACAGTGTGTGCTGAAAAAGCATTTTTAAATAAATAAATGAAAAAAAAAAAAAAGATCACTTGAATGGGTTGGCAGGACTACTGTATTTTGAAGTCGTTTTAATTTTAGAAATATATAAATGCAGTACTAGTAATTTATTTGAAAATGTTTTCTTAAAAAAAGGAAAACTTAACACAATATCTCACATTTTACAAAAAATATATATATTATTTCATTTAATCACTTGCACTGTTCATACCTTATTGTGTATTCATATCACTATATACAATCCCCTGCACTGAAAATGTTTTTTAAATAAATAAATAATCGCCATCTATAATAATATTCATGAGGCAAAACTGGGCCATAGTAGGATTTGTAATTAGGTGGGCGGGACCTGCAGTGACGTAGTCGCTTCCTTTATCCGGTTGAGCCTCGCTGCGCTCGCGCACATCGCTCGGTCTCTGCGCAGCCGGTAGAGGAGAGAACGGACGCGCCATCTTGCAACAGCTCCATTAAAGTAAGAGTTTCCTCAAACTAACACAACCTTTTTCTTGCTCTTCACACACAGAGTAAAGTATAACATCTCCATAGACCCTCATGATGAAACCGAGAGCGATCGAGGATTAACTACGCTGTTATTTGACGTCTGTATTGAGTTCAGCGCCTAATCAGTGTTGTGTTTCACTCAGGTCCGCCTTCAGAGATGTATCCGAGCACGCTGACCCAGCTGGCGGCCCGGGCAAACCCCTTCAGCGCCCCGCTGTTCAAGCTGCAGAAAGCCGAAGAACCGGAGAAACACGCTCCCGAGCAGAAGCGCGTGTTCGCGGCCGCCGCGGTAGCCGGTAAGACCGCCGATTCAGACCATAGGCCATACATATCTAAAACTTGTTTTAAATGCACTTTTATGGTTGAAATTGAGAGTAGAATCAAGATAAACAGTCTAACCCCTCACACTTTCTCCGTTTATTGCTTTATTTTAGCTTGCACCGTATCAACGATGAATAAAAGGTTAGCATAATGCTAACTAGCCTTAGATCCCCTCGAGCTGTAACGTTACTTTAGATTTATTTAAGAAGTTCCCTTTAGTCCTGTATTTTCCTGCATATGTCACATGTATAGATTGTGTGTTTTGTAATTGCATTAAATTGTTTAGTGTGCTGAATCTGTGGGGTTCTGGCCTCCTTGCGTTCATAAAGGGCAGTGAAGGACACCGGCAGAGGACGCGTTGTAAAGCTTTCACGAGATTTTTTAAATTGTGGCACACATCCGATATGAGTTAACGTGTCAGATATGTTAAAATGATTTTGAGGCGGTCTGGGGACATGCTGTTCTTTATTTTAAAGCGTATATTCTGCACATGACCTGCGTATGTACCGCTATTCTCAATGATGCGCGATCTGATTGGCTCTCTGGCGCAGGAAAGCGTCCAGCTCAAAACAAGACGCGTTCGGATTGGCCCTCAGTTTGAGGAACGCGTCCAGGTCCGGTATCGTGTATCCAGTGTCTTGCCCAACATCTAATCGTAAATTGTAATATATTTTACATGTTTTATCAGTGCTTCTGTCTTATGAGGTTGTATAATAATTAAAATGCGATGTAGTTACAGCGTAATCGCTTTAAATGGTGCCCTTAATCATTTAAATAAGAAGGTCGCCCATAAACCGAACACGACGTTACCGTTTGAGTTTGTAGAGTCCGATAAAAACCGTAAATAAATCATTACAAATAAGTATATTTATTTACCTAAATAAATTTTAAATATAAATATTTTAAGTACATATCTATATCCAAAACATTTATAACAAACGTCTCTAATTTGATTTAAAAAAAGTATTTTGTTACAATGTAGTATATATTATGCATATTTAACAAAAAAATATTAATTGCTGATTAAATAGACAAAACTGAATTTTAATTTGTTAGATTGTTTAAATGCAAGCATTATTAAAAGTTATTAATATATTAAAATATTTTTTTTTTTAATATACAGGTTTAATTTCAATATTCTTTTTATACAATATTTTAGATTGTAAAAAGTCTTTTTGGATTAAAATAAAAAAGTATCAGAAGGGATCATCACTTAGATGGTTATATTTAAAGTCTGTTGCATCTAATGGATAGCAGAAGAAAAGGCCCGCTGGTTTCCCACTAACCCACAAAGAAGCGTCTCAGTATTTGTGGATGAACGTGATTGCGTGTTTTTCCTCAGAGGGAGACAGCTGTGAGTTCGGCTCACAGAAGTACTTGCTCCTCTGTGGCTTTGGAGGGATCCTCAGCTGTGGCACCACACACACGGCTGTGGTGCCCCTCGACCTGGTCAAGTGCCGGATGCAGGTCCGTGTGTGTGTTAGCCGGAGTCACCCGAGTGTGTCCGTGTGAGCCGACCCCAGTGCAACCCCTCATCAGCATGTTAAGTGTTGTGATGCATGAGCATGTGTGTGTGTGTTCCCTCACGTCACAGAGACGGGCGATAGCTGTGAGTTCGGCTCGGGGAAATACTACGCCCTCTGCGGGTTCGGGGGCATCTTGAGCTGTGGTATTACACACACAGCCGTCGTGCCCCTCGACTTGGTCAAGTGCCGTCTCCAGGTCTGTACTCCCTCCCTCACCTTCATCATCGAGATGACATCCGTGGCCAAGGGTCACTAACACTTTTGAAGTGATTTGACTAACTGGTTACCAATAATTCTTGCAAGACGTTCATTGGCAATTAAACACAGAGGAATGATAATTCGTGCATTTAATAATCCCTCATGAAAAAGAAAAAAAATAGGAGATATTATGCAGAATGTCAGTGCTGCTCTTTTCCATGATATTCTTTGTTTCCTTGAACAGAGAATATAGTATGAATTTAGAAAGAGATGAAGGAATAAATTATTCCTGATTGATGCAATGTTTTAAATTGATCTGTGACGCTCTGCCACTGATGTTATCCTAGTAACATTTGGTTTACTTTTTAATTTATTGATCTTGTTTTGGAAATGACTTTTTTTTTTTTGTTGAAGTGAAACCATTAACCGTGTTCCTTCATAACCAGCCGGTTCCTGCTGCAGTTCCTCTGTGTTTGTTTGTTGACTGTCGTTGTATTAATAAAATGCTGCGTTTAGGTGGATCCAGCTAAATACAAGAGCATCTTCCATGGGTTCTCCATTACAATCAAAGAGGACGGCATGCGCGGTTTGGCCAAAGGTTGGGCGCCCACCTTCTTCGGATACTCCATGCAGGGGCTCTGCAAGTTCGGCTTCTACGAGGTGTTCAAGATCCTGTATGGTGACATGCTAGGAGAGGTGAGCTGAACTGATATACCAGTGTTTTGGCTTTGCTTAAATCACTAGTGTTTGAAAATATAGCAATGTAGTGTTCTAAAAACAATGAATTTAAGGAAATGTATATTTTGGTTGCAGGTAGTTGAACTCTACACACTAAATCAAATTATTGATTAAATAGATTAAATTGAATTTTCATTGTCAGATTGTTATTGTTTGGGGGGGGGGGGGTATACGTTTATAAATATTTTAATGTATGGTAACTTTATTATATTTTTAAAATTAATGTTATTTTTTATATACCAATAATAAACTGGCTATTTTATTATAGAATAACATTTTATATATTTAGAATGAGAATGTTGTAATTTATATAATTTAAATATTTTAAATGAGCTTTATACATTACTAGTAATTTATAAAAAGTTTATTTTTTTAATATTTAATGATTAACTTCTATTCATTTAATACATAAGTGATTTAAATAACTTGTAAAAAAAATCATTATTTTATATTACTTTATACTTGTACTTATAACTTGTATAGCCTTCATATACAATTTTATCTGATAATTTTTATTATAATTGAACATCTTATATATTTTGGTAAAATGTTGTAATTGTATAATTTAAATTTTAAATTATTAACTTTATACATTACTAGTAATTTATTAAATTATTTCATTAGTTTACATGTGTATTAATTTTATTTTTTACATGTTAACTCATTAACTTTAATATAAAAGATATAATCAAATACATTTTAACTTAACTTAATATATTAAATTATATTATGTAAAATTTGTAACCAGTATGCAATGCAGCCGTTCTCCACAAAACGGTCATAAATGTTGTGTTTTCTGCTAGCTGATGCTGAAGTGTTCTTCCTCTCGTCTCAGGAAAACGCATACATGTGGAGAACCTCTCTGTATCTGGCTGCTTCTGCCAGCGCGGAATTCTTCGCAGACATTGCTCTGGCCCCTATGGAGGCGTGTAAAGTACGTATCCAGACTCAGCCGGGCTATGCCAACACCCTGAGAGAATGTGCCCCTAAGATGTACGCCGAGGAAGGTGTCTGGGCGTGAGTATCCTTCACTTAAACCTGTTGTGCACTCAACACGCTCCTTAGATCCACCTCTGGGGAGTTCCTCCGCTCCGGTTCTGTTGTGTCCTCTCTCTGGGATCAGCAGGATCGGTCCCGAGGCTCCCGGCAGCTTCACGGCTGTACAGTTGGAGGTGCTTGAGTCATTGGCGTGTGAGATCAGTCTACCTGCTCACCCAGAATCCTCTCTGCCCTGATCCTTCACAGGAAAACCCCAGGGCAGAACAGCTGGAGAGCAGACAACCTGTTTAAAATGAACCGATAGGCCCTTAATGTAGATTTTTAATTCTTGAAACTGTGCTGTGAATCCTCTGGCAGGTTCTACAAAGGTGTGGTTCCTCTGTGGATGAGACAGATCCCTTACACCATGATGAAGTTCGCCTGCTTCGAGCGCACCGTTGAGTTGCTCTACAAGTATGTGGTGCCCAAACCCCGCAGCGAATGCTCCAAACCCGAACAGCTGGTCGTCACCTTCGTCGCTGGATACATCGGTGAGCCTGATCTCTGAGGATTGTCTTTGCTTATTAATATCAGTTCTAATTTATTATAATAATAATCAAAAATAAAATACAAAATAAATTAAATATTTAAATTGTTTATTAAAACAATTATTTACATTAATAAAAAGTTTATATGATGATTATAATTACTATAATATATTTATAATAAATTATCACAATTTTAAGGATTTATTTTAATGTAAAATTGAAGTTTTAATATTATATTTTATTTGATTTACTGTTAAGATTGATTTAACCCTAATAATTGTATTAAACTAATAAAAGTATTATTGATTTATTACATTATTACAATATATTGATGTATATTGCTTTACATTGATTTTTGAGTCTAAAAATGTATATTATTGATTCAATATAATTAAATTTTGTTTTATGTATTAATCATCTATATCACGATGTTAAAAAATATAAATATATTTTAATTTATTTGCTTAGAAATTTGTTTTAATGTAACATGAGTGAGCAGTGATCTGGGTTCTGTAAATCAGAGTTGTGATGCACGTTTTCTTGTGTCTTGTAGCTGGTGTGTTCTGCGCCATCGTGTCTCACCCTGCTGACTCCGTCGTGTCCGTGTTGAACAAAGAGAAGGGAAGCACAGCCACACAAGTGCTCAAGAAGCTTGGACCAAGGGGTGAGACGTTTGTCTTTAGATGAAGATCTTAATTCAACTCTACAGTCTTTCTATCTCAACACGCTCCTTAGATCCACCTCTGGGGAGTTCCTCCGCTCCGGTTCTGTTGTGTTCTCTCTCTGGGATCAGCAGGATCGGTCCCGAGGCTCCCGGCAGCTTCACGGCTGTACAGTTGGAGGTGCTTGAGTCATTGGCGTGTGAGATCAGTCTACCTGCTCGCCCAGAATCCTCTCTGCCCTGATCCTTCCCAGGAAAACCCCAGGGCAGAACAGCTGGAGAGCAGACAAACTATCATAAGAGTTTCTGACCATGCAAAATTCCTGGAACGAATATGCAAATCAACTCTTGCAATAAGTTTATGGACTGAGTGTGTCATGTTTTTCAGGTGTGTGGAAGGGACTGGTCGCCCGTATCATCATGATCGGTACCCTGACGGCCCTGCAGTGGTTCATCTACGACTCGGTGAAGGTGTACTTCCGCCTGCCCCGCCCTCCTCCCCCCGAGATGCCCGAGTCCCTCAAAAAGAAGCTTGGCCTCACCGAGTAAACGAGATCCAGCGAGATCCAACGATCGCCCACTTCCCCCTCGACATAGCCACACACCTCCTGTTTTCTATATTTAAGTCTGTCCTGAGCCCCGCCCACTATTTAGAGTTCCACGTCTAAATAGTCTATAACAAAAGGTTCGTGACCCGAATGAATGCCGTCTGGTTTTAACCTCTGACATTTTTTGTCAGTAGTACAATAAAAAGCAACCTGGGTCTTATACACAAAAACTGGTCTTTCTCTCTCTGTCATGTTTTCATCATCTTTCAACGTTTTTTCTGCCGAATCCCTTTAAGCATGTTATATTAAAATATAAGCACAGAAGCTGGAATGGAAGTAAACACATTGAAACATGACTAAGCTTTATGGTTCATTGAACTCCATATTTTTGGTTGTTGCATATTTAAAGCACAAAAATACTGCTTTTTTGTGTTAGCATTGGAAATTTCTGCAGTAGTATAAAATGAAATGGTATTACAGGAAACGTAAGTATCTTTATATATATATATATATATATAACTTTTAGTTTTAGTTTAATCTTAAAGCAATGAAAACTGCATATCTATATTCATCCTATGCATCTTAAGATAAAAAACATTGTTAATAGTTAAACCATGGTATTTGTAGTAAAACTGGTTATACAAAATTATTTTGGAATAAATGTAAAATGCTTAAAACCAAACTTTATGAGATTAACACATAGGATATTAATTGCATTGTTTTAAAAATAAAAAAAATATATTTTTTGGTCATACTTTATTTTTTAGGTGTCCTTGTCACGATGTAATTATACATTTAAGTACTGCGTAATATTAAAACCATGTAGGCTACTAACTATATGGTTAGGATTAGGATATGGTTACTTGCATGCAATTATGCATAATTAATTGTTATAACCGTTCATGTAACTTAATAAGGTCGCCTTAAAATAAAGCGTTGCCTTTTTTTCAGATAGTATAAGTAATGTTTATTTAACCAAGAAAATGTGACTGGGACATTAATCTACATTTAATTAAAAAAATAAAAATAAATAAATAAATTACGCTTGCAATCAGTAGCCCTGACCAAGACGCACCCTAATTATTGCTAATCGCTAATATGTGACCTGGAGGGAGCGCAAAACCAGTCATAAGTAGCACGGTTATATTTAACAACAGCCAAAATAATTTTTTTTTTTTTTTTTTTAATTGTCTATATTTCTTCTATGGCAAAAATCATTAGGATATTAAATAAAGATTATGTTCCATCAAGATATTTTGTACATTTCCTACGATACATATATCAAAACTTCATTTTTTATTAGTAATATGCATCGGTAAGAATTAATTTGGATAACTTTTAAGGCGATTCGGTTATATAGATATTTTTTGCACCCTCAGATTCCTAACAAACCATACATCAATAAATAGCTTATTATTCAGCAGCGGATCTCAGGGCGCTCGTGAGCGTCTGTCTGTCTGGCAGACGGAGAGCGTACTCTCTGTAAGTCACTACAGTGCTCCTGATAGCCGACTATAACAGCCTGCCATGCTCGTCTCATGGTGGCATCTCTTCCTGGGAGCGCAGAGCCTCTTCAGACACGGTAAGACTGATGCGGGTTTATGTAAGTGTTTTAAGAGTCGAGGCTGGAAACGGTACGCGAGTTTATGTAAGAGAACAGGCCATGTGTTTGTCTACATCTGTGGAGGAGTGTCCTGCAAGTGACCTTGATCTAAACACACACACACACCAGCAGCAGCAGCAGATAAAGTGAAGCAGGGCTCTACTTTACAGCAGATTTCTTGTGATTGACTGAAGAGCATCTGTGTGCAGGTGAGATCCTACTGTGAGAACAGTGTTAGGGAACTGTGGCTTGGTGATGTTGTGGTTATGAACAGGACAGGGCCAAACTTCACCAAACATGTCCTGTTGAGATTTGCTTGCTTCACCACAAAGTAACCTCTTTATTTCCCTTTCAAATTCTTTGAAAAATTTAATCAGCCTCAAAATCCAGTATGGAAATTTGAAGCTCTATGTTTTTAGGGCTTTTTTTTATTTTATTTTATACTTTTTTTTTTTTTTTCTTTTTTTTTTTTGGTGTTAGATGATTAATCGCATCCAAAATAAACGTTTTTGTTTGCATAATGTGTTTATACTGTGTATATTTATTATGTATATATAAATACAAACACATGTATGTATATATTTAAGAAAAATATTATATGTATATATTAAATTATTTATATATAATATAAAATATAAGAATATAAGTGTATAAACGTTAATGTTATCAAAATATATACTGTATGTGTATTTATATATACATAATAAATATACACAGTACACACACATATATTATGGAAACAAAAAGTTTTAATCATTTGACACCACTAATATATATTTCTATATGTGTGCATGTTAAATGTATGTCTGTTAGAATGAAAAAATAATAAAGCACACACGTACAGTAAATTTATTATTTTATTATTAGATTATTGTTTCATTATCTTTTTCTTATTTATTTTATTTAAATTTAATGGTTAATTAATTGTCAACTCAATTCTTGAATGCGCTTTTATGAGTTATGGTCTATACAAACACAAAGTAAAACAAAGTAATTTTTAAATACTATTTTGATTAAGTCAAACCAGCACAAACTAAATATTTTTATATCACAAGGATTTCTGAAATAAATAACAAAACACCTGAATAATATATTCAGAATCAAAAACTAAAGTGGCTTCTGCATCATAAAAGCTGTTGTGTTGAGCCCTTAAATATGTTCCTCTCACAGCTTAAGTATGAAAACTATCAACAATGGACAACATAACACAAAACATTTTGAAATAAATGAATGAAAGTAATCTGAATTATTCAGAATCAATTTCGAGAAACACATACATATTTTTGAACAGCATTTATGTATATATGTATATATGTGCTGTTTAAAAATGAAATCTATGTTATCATGCTAAGGAGCTGACTGAAAGCCGGCGACTCCACAGTAGAGACAGGCTGCATGTTTTCAACAATGTTTCACCTGTATGAGAAAAACATACAGAGAATCACTTAAGACACTTTGCTGTAGACCCATTCCACATAATAATATTCATTAAAATTGTAAGTTAACACGTAGGAGCAAGTGTGCGCGCAGATTATGAATTTTTGGGTACAGATCCCCAAACTGTGACAGTTAGTTCGAACTGATTCAAATGATCCGCGAACCCGCTCCGAACTCTGACTCAAATTCGGGAACCCGCTCCAAACTCCCGAACTCATTCAAATGATTCACGCTCCCAACTCCCGAACTGACTCAAAAGATTCGCGAACCCGCTCCGAACTCCCGAACTCATTCAAATGATTCGCGATCCCCAAACTGACTCAAATGATTCGCGAACCCGCTCCGAACTCCCAAACTGACTCAAATGATTCGGGAACCCGCTCCAAACTCCCGAACTCATTCAAATGATTCACGCTCCCAACTCCCGAACTGACTCAAAAGATTCGCGATCCCGCTCCGAACTCCCAAACTGCCTCAAATGATTCGCGATCCCCAAACTGACTCAAATGATTCGCGAACCCGCTACGAACTCCCAAACTGACTCAAATGATTCGCGAACCCACTACGAACTCCCAAACTGACTCAAATGATTCAGGAACCCGCTCCAACTCCCGAACTCATTCAAATGATTCACGCTCCCAACTCCCAAACTGACTCAAAAGATTCGCGAACCCGCTCCGAACTCCCTAACTCATTCAAATGATTCGCGATCCCCAAACTGACTCAAATGATTCGCGAACCCGCTCCGAACTCCCGAACTGACTCAAATGATTCGCGATCCCGCTCCGGACTCCCGCCTAAAATGATTCGCGATCCCCAAACTGACTGAAATGATTCGCGAAGCCGCTACGAACTCCCGAACCGAATATATATCTATACTCTTCTTCTCCCTGCAGTTTGGTAATATAAAGACTCCTCCTTTGAACTCCCACCTCTTCTGTGGGTTTTATTGTTCTGGGTCTGAATTTGGGCTCCTGGGGTCTCAAAAATAAACATTTTCAATCTCCAAGGTGAACGTTTTAACAAGTTGTAACACACAGTTTTTCTGCACGTGTAGTGGACGTATTGACATATGTGACCTGGAAGCTGAGCCGCCTGCCCAAGCACCGCGTCATCGGCAGCGGGACCAACCAGATGGATTCTGGGAGAACATGGCAACTCCAGCGGTGAGACGAGACAGACAAATATATGTATGATGTAATATCACTTATAAATAATTAACTGTGTTGATCAAATGTGTTTAAATTATACATTAAAAATATTATTAAAATATATTATTTAATGTAATACGTAATCAAAGTATAAATTAAATTATATAAAGATAAATTATAAATAAAAAAATGAAAAATATTATTAGAATCATTTTAATGATGTATTATTAACATATCAATTATTTAAAGAATATTATACATACTAAAATAAAATACAATAGTTATCATTTGTAAAATAATATTCAAATTTATACACGTTATTTAAATAAATAACTATATTAATTATATAGTGTAAAATAAACTATTTCATATTTAATAGATAATACATTTGTGTACATTGAGCATAATTAAATGTATATACATAAAAATAATTATTTAATAAATTTTTAAATTATTTATTAAAATTAAAAGAAAAATATTATTCAAATATTTTTAATGTATTATTGTGAAAAATACATCATGTTTAATTGTAATGTATTATGTAAAAACTTATTTTACATGTAACAAAAACAAAATATGATGAGGATTTCTAAAACAAGACTCATTATTTATTTAAATGAATATAAATGATTAATATAATAATAATAATATGATTATATAAACTATAGTGTAAATAATATAGTGTATACATAATACTTAATATTTAAATTAAACATATTATTGTATCAAATATATTTTTTGTAAGCATAATTAAATTATGTAAATATATTTTGATATAATTAAAAATAATAAATAATTAATAACAAAACAAATATGCATGCATATTCATAAATTGTGTGTTTGCATTGCAGTTCCCGTCTGGAGTGGCACTAATGTGGCAGGAGTCAGTCTGCAGAAACTCAATCCAGACATCGGAACAGACATGGACCGAGAGAACTGGATAGAAACACACAAGTCATGGACAAAGTCATGGACAGGTACGTCAACGGCCTACTCTTTTAGTTCTCAAAATGCATATTATGTGATTTCCTGCCTGCCACTGATTAAAAATAGTTCTGTGAATGAGTATGCAGTATGGAACAATAAACTCTTGAAACACTATGCTACATTTAATTGTGATGATTTGGCTCACATTTAACAATTCATGAGTTTCACAATTTGAGTTGAATTACTGAAATAAATGAACTTTTCCACAACATTCTAATTTATTGAGATTCACCTGTATATTGCTTAATTCAGTGTGGTGTCTAGGTATAATAATTCAAGCTATTCTGCTAGAAGTTAATGCATCTATAAAGAAAAACTTCCACGACCGTGTGCTGTTAACCACACTACACTAACTGGGCCATCAGGCTGGACGTGGCCGACCTGACAGAGAGTCATATGAAGAACCTCAACCGAGTCCATCCCGTTTACACCATGGTGAAGGTCAGTACAGGACTCTTCCACGCTACTGTAGGACTGAAAATGTCCCAAACCTATCTTGTGCTGATGTATTGCATTTGTTTCAGGGTTTGTACGGCATCAGTGACGAGGAGTACCTGAGCCTGCTGTGTGCGTTGAACAGTGCTGGAGTGTGGGTTGGTCAATATGAGCCTGACCAGAGACGAGGTCTCGCAGCTGAAGAAGAGCGCAGACATGCTGTGGCACATCCAGAGAGACCTGAAAGACCTGTAACACTTACTCACAACCAATGGCTATTATTCACAGCTTCAAACGTTTGATTGCTGCTATGACAAGACATCAATGCATAAGATTTTTCTTTTAACATCCTAGTTGTATTATTTTCTTGAAATTATCTTTCACATGATTTGGGGGTTTGAAAATTAACATATATATAAAGGAGTAGTTCACCCGAAAATGCAATTTGCCGAATATTTACTCACCCTGAGGTCATCCTAGTTGCTCAGCAATGGATGCTCTGCAGTGAGTGGGTGCCGTCAGAATGAGAGTCCAAACAGCTGATAAGAACATCATCAGTAATCCTCAAGGAATCCAGGGATTATAAATCTTAATGAAGGACTTGTTTCTTACAAACACACAGCTTTTAGTTTCACAGGATGTTAACTGATCAACTGGAGATGTGTGGGTTATTGTGATGTTTTTATCAGCTGTTTGGACTCTCATTCTCACGGCACCCATTCACATCCACTGGTGAGCAAGTGATGTAATGCTTCATTTCTCCAAATCTGATGAAGAAAAAACTCATCTTTATCTTGGATGGCCTGAAGGTGAGTAAACATTCAGCAAATTAAAACATTTGGGTGAACCATTTCCTTCAATCAGGAATTATAAAAAACACGTGATTGTCAGATTAGCCCTTTTGTGTGAAAACCGATCTTGGTGTCTGATGGTGAAATATAGCAAATATTACACACTGCAATCAAAGGTTTGGACACACTTGACAGGATCCATGACTTGTGATCTTAAAAACCTTTCAATCTCCCCCAAAAAAAAAATATATATTTTTTTTATTCAAAAAGGAAATGCATTGGAGTGGATTGCAAGGAAAAGCATCATCAAGCATTTATATTACATGCTAAAGTGTTTTCTAGCATCCCATGATGCACCTCATGAAAGTCCAGAATGATCATAGCTGGAATCTAGACAGAGAAACTTGTTTTTTTTTTCATTTGTGTCATGTTTTGATCAGTAAATGTGAAAAATAGTCATAAAGAAGGTGTGTCCAAACGTTTGATTGACACCATTACACTTCCAACTAACTGTTGGTTACAGGAACTAGTCAATGTACTCACTAAATGTTGAATGAAAGTACAAAATGTAAACCACATGCTAGCAATATAAACAATCTTTGTGTAATATTTGCACTGAGCGCAGATATAAGGCTTTAAATGTGATGTCTATCACAGTCCAACACCAGACAACCAGACCTGTCAAGGATATATAATCCATTTATTAAACAGGATTGTTGGTAGATTTGTTGGTAAAAATGTACATTATTCTCACATTTGAAGTATTTACAAATACTTAAACAAGTCAGTCATGTATAATAACAGCATGTCCCGTAGGTCGTGGGCACGAAGAGATGAAACCGTCTCCGCTCCACTAGGTGGCGCTCATGTGGAAAAAGTCCAAATTAGATTTTGACAAATAAAAAAAGCAAAACACGAACAGTTGGCACATAAAAAAACCCAGTAACGACTTCATTCAGAACCAAGTGATTCCTTTCAGTTATGCTTCATTCAATGAGTCTTCGTCATCTGTCCATCTTGTGGTCATTTAGGGGTTCAGTGGTCCCTGTCGCCCCCTGCAGGGGGAGATGTGTGATGCAGTAACAAAAACAGCGCCTGACTTGGTTTTGTAATCAGTCCCAAAAAAAAACACTTGAAGTTCCTCACAGGTAGAGTATCAAAAATCTCATCGGTCGTTCAGAAAGGTTGGCCAGCGAGACGCCGAGCCAGAAGCACTATTATGACAAATATAAATATGAGCCACTCATAGAAAACTAAAGGAAAGTACTAAACCGTTGACTGTTATACCATGGTGTTGCTCTCGCCCACTTTATCCACTAACTAAAAGAGAAACAGAAGAACATTACTGTAGTCATGTGACAGGATTTTATGTGTCACTTATGCAAGCAAACTAGTGACAAAAGAGTCAGCAAACTGTTTTGAACTTACCCCTCTGATGCCAGGGAGGTTTAGTAAAGATCCAAGAATAGGCACCCGCCGTATAAAGCCAACCGCAACTGGGAAAAAGCCCCTGGAAACAGATGGACAACTCATTTAAAATATCAAGCTATCTATGTAACTTTTGTCATTTGTGGCTGAAGCAAACAGTTACAAGCTACTTGTGGGGAAAGATTGTTTTAGTTAATATGTGAGTTGTGCAATGGTGCTTTTTTTTCAGTAAATGTTCATTAGTTGCTAGGTAAATAACTAGAGAAATAACAGAGCATAAAATTTGCACTACAAATAAATGCGTCTTGTTTGATTATGGTAATGCATTAAAATTATATAACAAATACCTGTTTGCTATATCAAGCATCGTAACGGACTGTATATTTTTTTTTACAGCTAAAATAAATTTAAATGAATGACACCGGAAGTTTTGTGCATTCAAGTTACAAATTTTAACCCGTTCTTTAAAAATAAGGTGGATATCTCGCCTAATCGACATTAAAACTATCGATAACGAAACACTGCTATCTGAAAAATCTCTCACATGAGCAGGCAAGTAGCTTACATACCACTGTTGTTTTGACTTCTTGAAATCAATTATTAAAAAATGTTTTGGAAGTTACACTAACATATAGTCAATGATTGCCATTTTTTTATTAAATAACAGTATAAAATAACTTCACAAGACTAGGCAGGGCTCCTGATTGAGTATTTTTAAGAAAAGATTAAGAAAAGTTTGTTTTTCGAAGCACTTTGTGACTTTTCTTACTTCATTCACACACACAAAAAAAAAAGAGCAAAACTCTGATTCTTTGAATCAGAAATCTGATTTCTTTGATTTTGTCACAGTCTGGAGCCCTGTTAGGCAAACAGGCCAGTAAATGGTTAATTTGACACTATGCAAACTATGTTGATTCGTGTTTTATTTCAGGTTCATTGTTTTCCGTTTTTGCTTGCAAACTCTTGATTCGAAGTTCATTTGTTGTGGTTTCAATCTACTTGAAGATATGAATCAAACACACACAGGTGATTCATGCAGGCAGTTTCCCGGGAAATCAGTCCAACAACTCTAAAATAATACTATTTATTATAAGCCCTCCATTGTTTTGTAGGGTAAGGCAAAAACACAACTTCAGAAGATAGTGCGCTCGCTCATTATTAAATTTGATTCGTTTCTGGGTAAAAAAAATTACATAGAGTAGCTTTAAGCAAAGTAAACCCTTTTATGGTAGTGCAAAAATCACCCTAAACATCTTGCCAGGATGACAAAACAAAACAACTCACCGGAAAAGGAGGAAAAATCCATAGACTTCCAGGACGACACCTATAATCGGCCATCCGATGAGCACCACGAAAACACCGCCCAGAAAGAAACCGGTGGCTTTGATTTTATGCCGCTGGAAGAAGAACCTAAACGTCCGTTCCAGTCCAATAACAAACGAGAGACCTGCGATGAACAAGATCTGCAAACACAAAACGACATTCAGGTTCAGTTCAAGCAGCATTTTATTGAACTCTAATGCACCCGAGCGTTCATGTTCACTCCATTCAAACAACTCGGTGTCAGAGCACACACACTTACATTTCCTATGGCCAAGAGCGCTTTATCAAAGAACAGAATCATCCCAAAGAAGAGGAAAAACACGCCGAAGCCCGTCAGCCCCATGCCGATCTCTGTTAAAAACACAACAGCAGCTTTTATTAGTGCTGTGCTATAAATACAGAGAGAGTGGCATGCAAATAAGTCCTATAGAAGACATACAAGTACTTCAGTGGAAGTAAACAATATTATACTCATGTACAACTTTGCAGTTGTTTTAAGATTTCTTCTTCCTAATGACTAGAAAGACCAAACAAATTAAAGGTAAAGATTCAATAATAAAATTAATAATAGGTACCACATAATTACCATTAACCAGGGTATTTGCATAATACTCCAAAGCACTTCAGAGAATACCATAGTAATATATCATAGACAGACAGACAGATAGACAGACAGATAGACAGATAGATAGATAGATAGACAGACAGGCATATAGATAGATAGATAGATAGATAGATAGATAGATAGATAGATAGATAGATAGATAGATAGATAGATAGATAGATAGATAGATAGATAGAATGACAGACGGACGGATGGTTGTACTAATGACAAATGATCACCGGATTTATATACTGATCCAGGGGACCTTACTATAATGGTGATGGTATTATTATGGTATCACGATTCTTGTAATATTAGCTTACAGAGTTTTATTGTAGTAGTGATTTGATTGTACTGTTAGAGGCCCCGCCGTGTATCCTCATTCATTCCCAGTCATCACTTCCACAACACTTTCGGCTTTAAAGCGGTATTTTAAACATTTCTGTATAAACTAACAACATTAACGCAGGGCAGAGATACTGTAAAATTGACTTACTCTGTGAGTCCGTTAACGAAATCATGTTTGTGTTGTTTTTCAGATGGCTAACTGAGTGACAAGTAAAACTGTTCTGTGTATGATCGCCACGACACCGGAAACACGTAAGGTATTTTAAACGTCCGAGATGACGCTGGAACGCGCTGCGAACAAATCAGATGCTGTTTATTATGGGGGGCGGTCCAAGATGGCGCACTGACAAGACGTGTTTGCTAGAGCTCGGCGAACTCATGTTTAATTTGATTTGTAGTGCAGTATTTAAGACTCCTTCAGTTGTACTTAGTATAACTACGATTGCTACGACAACCGAAATGATTGAAAATGGGAAAATCTGAAAAAAGGAAAAGCAAAAACATGAATGGCAAAACTCATTCTGCAAAAGCAACATTGCAGCAAACCTCGAACACGGTTTCGAACAACAACCTACACGACTATCTTGAGTCAGGCATGGATCCTACAGATGTCATGCTTGTGGAAGAAGTTTTTCCTCCGCTCCCTGAAACCCCATGCAAGTCTCCGGCTGTTAAACAACGCAAGGTAGAGAAATCGGACATAAGTTTTCTGACGCAATTTCGCGAGCTCTCAGATCTGATTAATAACAGATCGGATGCACTTGAAAAAATGGTGAAAGAAAATGCGAAAGTAATCACAAGTGTAAAAGATGCTGTAAATGAAAACACTAAACAGATAGCTGACGTGAAGAAAGCCGTTGAATTTGTGAGTGGCGAAATTGTTGATGTTAAAGTCCGAATCGATACAATGGAGCTGCAAGTAAAGAAGATTGATATCCAAACATCTGAGCAAGAAAAGCGTCTCTCACATCTCGAAGGATACACGCGCCGCTGGAATCTCAGAATTTACGGGATGCAGGAAAGGGAGAGGGAGGATGTTCGTGAACGAGTCATCCAGGTATGCCAACAGTTACTACCAGACGCTAAAGATAAACTTTCGTTTGTTGTTGATACTGTACATCGACTTGGTCATAAACGGCCCGCTGGCGACAAACCAAGAGGAATCATCTTTCAATTCACATCTCGCTTCTACCGGGATGCAGTTTGGCGGGCAGCGAAGGATTCGTCGTTCCTCAGAAGCAACAACCTGAAAATCGCTGAAGATTTATCTCCGTCTGACAGAGAAAAAAGAAATAAACTATGGCCTCTCGTGGAAAAAGCACGCCGTGAAAACAAACGGGCTTTTTTTGTCGGTGGTCGAGCTTTTGTGGATGGCACTGAGATATTTCCACCTGCTTGAAATCTGAAGTAGGCCTACTATCTATCAGACATGAGCAACGTGGGATAAAAAATAAATAAATTTATAATACTTTGGTAAACGAAGTTCAACCATGGCTGCATTTAGCTAATCAGAACTTTAATTTGTATGTTAAGTTTGGATTCAGATTTGGACGAGTGTTTTTGCTTATTGTTTAATGTTGCCCACTCGTTTGGGCTTTTTTTTTTTTTGCACTGCATCAATAAGACTTTTTCTTTTGTTCTGGAGTTTGCTGTGCTCATCTTTGCACAGTTGTCTTAACAAGTGTGTTTGGCACATTACCTGTGTCTTATTTGTTAAAAGGTTTCATTTAAAGTTACTTATTTTTTATTTTATTTTTATTTTTTATTTTTTCTCTTTTTCTTTTTGATATGGCTCTATCTATTCTTTCTCTTAATGTTAGAGGGCTACGAAATTCTTTAAAGCGTAAAGCTATTTTTTTATACCTTAAACAATTTAATACTGATTTCTACTTTTTGCAAGAATGTCATTCACTCAGAGAAGATCGAAATCTCTGGAGATCACAATGGGGTTTGGACATGTGGATGTCCCATGGATCTTCAAGTTCAGCTGGTGTTTGTATTTTACTTCATGGTTTCAAGGGGAAAGTTTTGTCTGTTGACTGTGACCCGAATGGCCGATATGTTTGTCTTTTAATTGAAATTTCTAATAGGAAGATTATTATCACCAATGTTTATGGAACTAATCAACAAAAAGAAAACGAGATATTTTTTAGTCAACTAGAAAAACATATTCTTTTATTGTTAAATAACCACCCCAATTCTTATCTAATCTTTGGAGGAGACTTCAATATGGTTGTAGATAATAACATTGATAGATGGCCCCCAAAATCAAATAATTCTAATTCTTATTTAAAGATGTTCATGCAGAGGTTTTCTTTGGTGGATAGCTGGAGAGAAACTCACCCCTCTCAAAAATCATTTACATGGAGTAATAATTCATTATCACTGCAATCCCGTATTGATCTTTTTTTGACTTCTAAAGAACTTGTTAATGTGTCAACTGATATTATACCTTCACCCTTGTCTGACCATAAGAGCATTACTATTTACATTCCTCTGTTTAATATTAATTTAAAAAGAAACTCCTGCTATTGGAAACTTAATAATTCAGTACTCACTCATGACGAAGTTAAAGACAAAGTTAATTATATTATTTCAAGTTTTTGGGCCAAAGCAAAAGGTGAAAATAAATATGGTATTAATTGGGAGCTAGCCAAATATGAGATCTCTAAATTTCTACGTAAATTTAGTAGCAATCTGGCAAAGAAGAGCAGGCATAATGAAAATGAGGTCATCTCTAAAATAGGCAACCTTCTATGTAAAAATATGGACAACATCACTATCTCTGAAAAATCTGAACTTGCAGATTTACAACATCAACTAGACAATATTTATAAGTATAAAGCTGAGGGAGCATATATTCGTTCTCGAAGAAAGTGGCTTGAGGAAGGGGAACAAAGCTCTGCTTATTTTTTTAGATTAGAAAGAGAACAATCTAAAAGTAATAATATAAATAAACTTATAATTAATGGGGCAGTAAATGAGAATCAAAAAATCATTGGGCAATATTGTGCTTCTTTTTATAGTGATTTGTATACATCCAAACTGTGCCAACAAGATGTGGATACTTTTTTTGAGTCCATTCAGAATGTACCAAAATTAGATCAGATTGATAAAAAAATTTGTGATGCCCCTATCACCCTTGAAGACACTATTGATGCAATTAAGTCATTAAAAAATAAGAAATCCCCTGGTACTGATGGACTCACCTCAGAATTTTATAAGTTATTTAGTGATAAATTGGCGCCATTTTTATTAGAGGTTTTTAGAGAAAGCTCAGTTAAAACTTCACTTCCTCCCACTTTATGTCAAGGAGTAATAACCTTAATCCCCAAACCAAATAAAGATCCCCTCATAATAGATAATTGGCGCCCTATTACTTTACTAAATAATGATTATAAAATAATAGCTTTAATTTTGGCCAAAAGACTTAAATCTGTTCTTAATTCAGTTATAGATGAAACACAATCAGGATTTCTGCCTAATAGACATATCTCTAACAATATACGTTTAGTTCTAGATATATTAGATTACTCACATTTACTTCCAAAAGAAAGTTTTATGTTATTTTTAGACTATTATAAGGCATTTGATACGCTAGAGCATGGGTTTTTATTTCAAGCACTACATCGTATCGGATTTGGTGATCATTTATGTAATATGGTGAAAATGCTGTATACGAATAGCAATAGCTCGATTAAATTAGGCAATAATACCTCTCCCAGATTCTTCTTAAAGCGTGGGGTACGACAAGGATGCCCTGTCTCTCCTTATCTTTTTATAATAGCAACACAATTTCTAAGTCTATATATTAAAGAAAGCCCTTTAAAGGGAATTGGGATTGAAAACTCAGAGATAATTATTAGTCAATTAGCGGACGACACCGTCCTGTTTTTGGAAGACTCTCTCCAAATTCCTATAGCACTGACTGCTCTCCAGCTTTTCTCCAAAGCCTCAGGTTTACAACTCAATCTTAACAAATGTGAACTATTACCAGTTAAAAATACAATGACTTCTTCAATTGATGGTATTCCTGTCAAGGATTGTGTAACATACTTGGGCATAAAAATAACAAAAAATATGAGATGCTCTGCAAACTTCGATCCAATCATTACCAAAACAAAGAAAAGATTTAACTGTTGGCTGCAGAGAGACCTGTCTTTAAAAGGCAGAGGGTTGCTTGTGAAGGCAGAAGGTTTATCTCGCCTTATTTACGCCGCTCAGTCATTGTGTGTAGATAAGTCTATCTGTAAAACAGTAGATGCAATGTTATATAATTTCTTATGGAAAAATAAACCGCATTATTTGAAGAAGTCAGTGGTAATAAATTCTCAGAACAAAGGTGGCTTAAATTTTATTGATTTTAATATTTTAAATAATTCAATTAAGATAACTTGGCTTAGTCGTTTTTTAAAAAATCCAACCTCTGTTTGGAATATTTTCCCCCAGTTAGTTTTTTCACAGCTTGGTGGAGCAAAATTTGTTTTAATGTGCAACTATGACATTCCAAAACTACCTGTCAAACTGTCACAGTTTCACCAGCAAATTCTTCTTGCATGGACACTTATTTACAAACACAACTTCTCTCCCCACCGCTGTTATATATGGAATAACAAGAATATTTTATTTAAAAGAAAATCGATATTTTACAAACACTGGTTCAGCAATGGCCTGATATTTGTTGGCCAACTTTTTGATAAAGATGGTATGCTCTTTAGATATTCAGAATTTCTGTCGACCTATAATATTCCAGTGACACCAAAGGAGTTTGCCACCGTTATGGATGCTATTCCATCTGGCCTTTGTATGCTTTTCAAAAATAATACCTTAATTTTGAGGTATGACCCATTACCTGAACCTGTTAAGACCCCAATTGGAGAGATATGTTTTACAGGAAAAAAAAGTCATTCTTATAAAGTTAGAGCCTTATTGGTTGAATCAATTGCCTGTACCCCTTCTGTTGTCTCCTATTGGAATAGTTTTTTTGACAATTTAAATTGGAAACCTATATGGTCTATGCAATATAAACTTTTTGTTACAAATAAAGTAAAAGAAATATCTTTTAAAATACTTCATAATATTTATCCTACCAAATATTTCCTTAAAAAAAGATTTGATACACATTTTGATTCTGACTGTGTTTTTTGTATAGATAAAACTGAGACCATTCTTCATTTATTCTGGATATGCAAATATACTCAGCAACTGTGGAAACATGTTGGCTTGTTTATCTCAAATGTGATCTTAAAAGGTTTCAATTTAAATTCCAAAATTGTTCTTTTTGGTTTTTTTGATGGAGATTCAGATGTTTGCCTCATTATAAACTTAATTTTGTACCTCTGTAGATTTTACATACATAAATGTAAATTTTCTAATTGTATACCAATATTTACTGTATTCTTACAAGAGATTAAGCAGTATTTAAAAACTATCTCTGCCTCTGTAAATAAAAAAGCAATTAGGACATATTCAATCTGTAAAAGCTATAAGCTTATAAATGTACTCAATATGTAATTTATTTTGTGTAGTACCCTCTTCTACTTTGTTTATTTATTGACTCTATATTAATCTTTCCAAGCCTTTTTATTTATCCTTTATTTATTTTATTTATTTATTTATTTATTTATTACTTGTAATTACTTTTTGTTTCATACCTATTTCTGCTGATATAATAATTGTATTATATATTGATATGTTTTTTTTTTTGTATTCACGGTTCTGTTATACATAAAGTTCAATAAAAAAAAAAAAAAAAAAAAAAATGCTGTTTATTATTGTTATTATTTTACTTTGTTTTTATTAAAAGGCTATTTTAATTTTACTACTTCCTCTCACAATCATGCTACACCCACGCGAACACTTGCTAAGTTTTGTTCTTTTTAATGAATGTAGTTGTTTTTGGTCGTGTTCCTGGGAAATGTAGTTTTCACGAACTTCCGCATGCATGCTGGATTAGAGCCTAAAAACTACAAATCCCAGCAGGCGCAATGAGAAGCAGGATGTCTTTAGCCGGGAGACGTGTTCACTGTGTCGCTAGTTCACTAGTGCATGTACTGAACATGCCAACACTCGGATTAGTGTAAAGCTGAAATAACGGGTGTGATTCTTTCATTTTATTCTTTAGCAATGAATACGTTATTTGCGATCGCTTTGGTGTTTGTTGGTTGCTGCAGTAATGTTGTGTTTTTGGAACTTTTGGTTAGGTGAGTTGCATGTCTCTCATTTATGATTCTTCTTTTCCTATTTGAGTTTGTATTCAATGCATTTGAACTTAATTTATGCTGTCATTTCTTGCTTCATTAATTGCTATTTTTTTCCAGGGATTTCCCAGGATGTGGGAATATTGTCACATTTGCCCAGTTTGCCTTCATTGCACTTGAAGGGTTCATATTTGAGACAAACTTTGGACGCAAAAAGCCACACATACCCCTCAGGTTAATAATTTATAACATTTATACTCACCTATATGCATTTTAATTATAACAATGTATTTTGGCTTCTGAACAGATTAGTAAAAATGTATAAATTTAAGTGATAATTATAGGTGATTGATTTTCCAGATTCCCATCATGATATATGTGCATTCGTTTTCCAAAAAAATAAATGCATAATTATGCATTTTTACTCAAACATCTAGAATAGGTATTGTGAGTATTTCATGTCTTTTGATGTGTTTCCCCTTTGCAGTAACTATGTGATCATGGTGAGCATGTTCTTTACCGTCAGCGTGATCAATAACTACGCCCTGAACTTTAACATCGCCATGCCCCTGCACATGATCTTCAGATCAGTGAGTATCATTCATTCATTGCTTTAAAAACAGTGTCTCAGTGATCTCTGTAACTTCTCATTTTGATCACAGGGATCTTTAATAGCAAACATGATCCTCGGTATTATCATCTTGAAGAAAAGGTAGGCTGAAGATATGCACAATCCTTACTTAACCTTTTTTTTAATGCATATTATTCAGTCAGGTTCTTACTTTCAGATATTCGGCGAGTAAATATCTCTCCATCGTGCTGGTGTCTTTGGGAATTTTCATTTGCACTATTATGTCTGCCAAACAAGTGGTGAGTCACTTTAGGCTGGATCACAAAATACTGTGTTAGTATAGTTAGTTGTTTCATATTAACATGCATTTGCATTTCAATGCATTTATCTGCACCTAATATGTCAGGTTTGATATTTATGTAGCATGTTGAAAAAGGGGCCACAGAGGAAGATGGTTTTTATGCCTTCATGCATTGGATTCTGGGTAATATTCTCACTATGCATTCACGGTCAGGCAATGTTTGCTGCATATTGTATAGTATATTCTACCACTGGAAAATTAATATGTGAAACTGCATTAGTTACAATTAGACTGATTTCTGAAGATCATGTGACACTGAAGACTGGAGGATTGATGCTGAAAATACATCTGCGCATCACAGGAATAAATTACATTTTACAATGTAGCAAAACAGATAAGAGTTATTTGAAATAGTAATAATGTTTCCTATTATTAATGTTTTTATAGTATGTTGCATCAAATAAATACCAATTTTATGAGCGTTAGAGATGCAAAAATATAAAACATCTTTACATATGGTTGCGTACAGTTTTGCATATTACAAAAATAGTATTGGTAGTGTGTTAGTATGCAATTCCGAAGACATTTACTGAGTATATGTGGTTATTTATATGATTCCAAATTGATATATTCGATTGCATTAATGCTGTTGTGTTTCAGGGATCGCCATGCTGACGTTCGCCTTGCTGATGTCTGCAAGAATGGGTATTTTCCAGGAAACTCTGTACAAGGAGTATGGCAAACACTCCAAGGAGGCTTTGTTTTACAATGTAAGAATTTTAGTGTGCAACATTTTGTCTTATGTGAGTATGTGGGATTGAGTGTGATTTTTACACCTTTTTTCAGCACTGTCTGCCTTTACCGGGATTCCTCCTGCTGTCAACAGACATCTACAGACACGCCGTGCTCTTCAGCCAGAGCTGTGAGTGTGATCCTGATGGGACTAATATAGTAAATGAGTCATCTCCACTCAAACATTTGGTTTTTTTTTTTTTTCTTTTTTTTTTTTAAAGAATGCTTACCACAGCTGCATTTATTTGATTAAAAAATATTGTAAAAATAGAAATATATATATATAAAAAAAAAAATATATATATATATATATAAATATATATATATATATATATATATATATATATATATATGTCAGAAACGGGCTTTAATAATATTATTTAAAATGTAATTTATTCCTGTGATCAAAGCAGAATTTACAGCATCATTCCTCCAGTCTTCAGTGTCACATGATCTTCAGAAATCATCCTAATATACTGATTTGGTGCTCAAGAAACGTTTCTGATGATTTCCAATGAAGCTGGTGCTGCTTCATATTCTTGACTTCAACATCTTTTATCACTTTCTTATTGAATGCCTGTACTGATTTCTGTCAAAACCCCAAATGTTTGAATGGTGTGTACAAGCCTTAAAAAGTTCTACTTTGTTCGGCCTTTATTTTGAAATGACTTTTTCTCACAGCTCCAGTGGAAATCCCTGTGATTGGTCAGTCTGTGCCAGTCATGTGGTTATACCTTCTGATGAATGTCATCACCCAGTATCCTTTCATTTTTGTCATATCTAAATGTTCCCAATTGGACAGAGCTGTAGAAAGGCATGTTTAGAAATCTATCTGTTCTATCCTTAGCCAAATGTCTCAGATACGTGTGCATCCGCGGCGTGTTCATTCTGACCACAGAGTGTGCATCGCTCACCGTTACTCTGGTGGTGACGCTTCGCAAATTCCTGAGTCTCATTATTTCCATCCTGTACTTCAATAATCCCTTCACAGTTTGGCACTGGGTCGGCACGGCCGTGGTGTTCCTGGGAACACTGCTCTACACAGAAGTCTACTCCAGCATTCGTGTCGCAATGAAAGGAGAGAAAGCTGACAAGAAGGGAGAGTAAATTATGGAAGCACTTTTATGCCACAAAATTCAAAAATGTATTCGACTCTTTATCTCACAGTAATGACTCTTTTGTCAAAATTGTGAGTTAAATGTCAAAAATTTGAGAAAAATGTCAGAATTTTGAGAATCAAATTTGGAATTCTGAGAAGAAAGTCAGAGAAGTTAAAATTGCCTTTTTTTATTCCGTGGGGGATAGAAGCTTTCATAGTAAATTGTAAAGGAAGTGTAATACCTCTTTAGCTTTGTACGAGTGTGTTTTGTTGGTGTGTGTCCCATCACTATTCATTTTTAAGTTATTCACTTGTGGACGGATGAGCACTTGAGGTACATTTAGCCATTTTTATGAGCTGTTTTTGAGCCAAGTGTGTGTAAGATGCCAGATTTTACCATGTGTGACCTGTTTCAGTATCTAGGTCTGTTTTTGCAGAAATAGAAACTTTTATTTTATTCCTGGCACCACATTTACTAACATAATAATGGTCCATTTTTGCTAGTTTTGTTAGCATGTTCAGGACTTGCAGCTATTTTTAATAAGTGTTAATGTTTACTACAAGTTAGTGGTATTTATTAATTTTCCATTTTTAAGCACAGCCGGTTTTAGTAAGTCAGTTAATATGTTGGCCCACTTACATGTGTCTTTATTCAGGTGAAATGAAGTAAGACAGACTTCGAATGGTAATGCACCTTCTACTAAGGTTTCAGTCAGGTTAAGGCAAATACTGTAGAAAACAACTGCCAATATTGTCAAAAATATCTGCACTTATGTCCATGAGGCTGGAATTTGTCATTTGGCATGGATTTGTGTGAGATGTTTTTTTCGTTTTATTATCAGTTAACACAAACAGACCTCATAAACTGAAGGAAATCATGACTTTTGTGCAGTTCTTTCAATCTCATCTCTATTTTCTGCACAAATAATGTGTGGACTATTCATTAAAACTTCATAATTTCTAGGATTAATCAATTTCTCTTGATATTTCTATTAATTTTTACTTTGTTGGTATTAAAAGTATGATCTTTTGTCTGATGGATTGATAATACTCAGGGTTTTAATATAGAGGTAATGTATTTGTCACTCATACAAAATTCATAAATTCACACAGTACAAAAATTCAATAACCATAATTTTCCACCAAACTACAATAATACAGCTATAAGTAATTATAATTTAATGAGATTGCGTTCAAAAAAGTGAGTTTTCAAGTGTACATTTACATTTTTAGGCAGAATAATGAATAACTCTGAACACTCATAAATAATAATAACAACACGTCACGTATCATCAATATATTATAAGTCACGCCCCAGACACATAGCATCATGATCAGCATATATTGACAGAGTTGTGAACATTAATTAGCTGAAAACCATATTTTCCACCAAAATACAATGTGTGAATACTTAAAATGAATAATAATTTAATGCGATTGTTCAAAACGAGTAAGCGTTCAAATATTATAAAAAAAAAAAATCCAGTACAGAGCATTTTTAAAAACATTTTGAATAATAATAATCGCCTCATGTATTATTAATATATCATTATTAGCCACACCCCCAAATATTTACTATCATGAAAAAGCACATGATGTCAATTTTAAATAATTCTAAACTTTAATAATGCGTGTATGCGCCCATAAAGATGTAAACAAATGAGATTTACTGATAATTATAAACGTTTATTGGCTGACAGAATTGAATCGCTGGAGGTTGAAATGAACGCTAGGCTGTGGAGTGAAATTCCTCTGTGTGTGAAAGTAGGGAGGGCTGAGCTTAACACGAGGTTTTGGGCTTTAGATGTCTACGCTCATATACTGAACACCCCAGTCCGTAAGAAAAATAAAATTTTTGGGGTTTTATTTGTAATAAATATCGCGTGAGACCATCGAAGTGATGGGGGGAAATATTAGCTCGCGCCACGTTTCCTTCGACCCTGCATTTGATGAGGAGGGGGTTACATTCGTGAAGGGCATTAGGGTAAGTGTATTAGATAACGATACACTTTTGGAAAAGTATTTTCTGTTTCCTTTGATTAATTTGAACAATATTATATATGTCGGGGTTTTTTTTTATCTGTGCGTGCTTAACAACATAATTTGTTGCAACGTAGCCAATTTCCACTGCAAGAGCTTTAGTGATTCCGTCTTTGAAATTAATTCATTAGAATATCGTGTACAATACATTGCAAGTTTGTGGAAGTTTTTAGGAATGCAGAACAATGTCCTGGAGGGAATATAGCTTAAGTTAAATATAGCCTAAGTACAGGTCATGCATGTTGACCTACTGCATACTAAACATACATACTGCACTTAGACGGGTTAACGTATACATTACCTATAGCTTTCAAAATCAACTGTACTTGAAGTGTGACAGTATGTCCCTACACAAAACTCATCATAGAACTAAATATTATAATGGACATATAATACAATAAGTATAAGTAAAATACAACCACGGTACTTTTCTTTACAAAAAAAAGCATGGTTCAATTTGGAATTTTACTATGGTAATACCATATTTTTGGGTGTGTCCCATAAATATACCATTGAACATGAATTTGGTTTGCATTCCATGGTTTATATCAGTGTACAGTGGTTTTCCCATTTTCTGAACCATAGTAGGCCTACTGCTGAGTACTAATTAATGTACTTTCAGCTATTTCCCAGATTATTTGTGATCACTTAGAAAAAAATATTTCATAAAAATAAAACAAAATATTGTCTAATGAAGATTCAGGCATCCCATGTCAGTCAAATTGCATTGCAAATTAGAAAAAAAGAGCCAGTAAATTAATTAATGTTGGCCTACAATAATCTGGGGAAAACTTGTTCGAGTTTCCAGTGCGACCTTGTAAGTCAAAATACAAACTTGTAGGTGATGGAAGTCTTTTTTCAGTTTTCATCATAAAACTAAACCCACTTGAAAAAACTGATGTAATAATTTATAGTAAATGCTATGGTGTTTTTGAACCTTACTATAGTAAAGTACTTGAATTAATTTGTTATGGTAATTCTATAGTTGCTGTGGTAACTATAGAATTACACTTTTTTCTAAAACTATAGGGTATATTATACTACAATATACTAGTTTACTGTAGTAAAAACTAAAGTATACTACAGTATTTATTACAGTTTAACAGTTCACTATAGTTAATTCTCCAGTATGCTTTAGCATTCATTAATAAAGGGTTGTAAATACTATAATATATACAGTATACACTTCACTATAGCATGGTTTAAAAACACTATAGTAGTATTTACTTTGCATATAAAAAAAAAAACAAGCAATATCAACAAGTATATCAATGCTATTTCTCATCTGATGATAAACAGCTTTCACAAAGAGTGATTGATCGTATGAAGGAGTCTCCACCTGTGGTTCACCCGCAAGCTTCACCCAAATCTTCCACCCAGTCAACAGCTCCTGTAGCTCCTCCGGTCGAGCGATTGGTTCCAGGCGAACATCAAGTACCCATAATCCCTCATCCTCCCTCATATGCCAGTACTTTGGTTCCTCCTCCTGTTTCAGTGCCAATAAAACCTTTAGTGCCTTTAGTAACTGGGACTGAGGAAACATCTGCACCACCTTTAAATCTCGTAAAGTCACCTGAAAGTCTTCCAAACCCTCCACCTACAGGTGATGAGCATGTAGCTATACTTGTACCTGACCCTCAGCCTGCTGTGCTGCCTGCTGAACCCATAAATTCTCCTTCACCAGTGTCAAGTGAACCAATAACTGCTTCTCCACGAGTGGAACCCCTAACACCTATAGGGTCCTCGGTTGAACCTGTAACACCTATAGGGTCCTCTGTTGAACCCCTAACACCTATAGGGTCCTCGATTGAACCTGTAACACCTATAGGGTCCTCTGTTGAACCCCTAACACCTATAGGGCCCTCGGTTGAACCTGTAACACCTATAGGGTCCTCTGTTGAACCCCTAACACCTATAGGGTCCTCAGTTGAACCTGTAACACCTATAGGGTCCTCTGCTGAACCCCTAACACCTGTAGGGTCCTCGGTTGAACCCCTAACACCTATAGGGTCCTCTGTTGAACCCCTAACACCTATAGGGTCCTCGGTTGAACCCGTAACACCTATAGGGTCCTCGGTTGAACCCGTAACACCTATAGGGCCCTCGGTTGAACCTGTAACACCTATATGGTCCTCTGTTGAACCCCTAACACCTATAGGGTCCTCAGTTGAACCTGTAACACCTATAGGGTCCTCTGCTGAACCCCTAACACCTGTAGGGTCCTCGGTTGAACCCCTAACACCTATAGGGTCCTCTGTTGAACCCCTAACACCTATAGGGTCCTCGGTTGAACCCGTAACACCTATAGGGTCCTCGGTTGAACCCCTAACACCTATAGGGTCCTCGGTTGAACCCGTAACACCTATAGGGTCCTCGGTTGAACCCGTAACACCTATAGGGTCCTCTGTTGAACCCCTAACACCTATAGGGTCCTCGGTTGAACCCGTAACACCTATAGGGTCCTCTGTTGAACCCCTAACACCTATAGAGTCCTCTGTTGAACCCCTAACACCTATAGAGTCCTCGGTTGAACCCGTAACACCTATAGGGTCCTCTGTTGAACCCCTAACACCTATAGGGTCCTCGGTTGAACCCGTAACACCTATAGGGTCCTCTGTTGAACCCCTAACACCTATAGAGTCCTCTGTTGAACCCCTAACACCTATAGAGTCCTCTGTTGAACCTGTAATTGTATCTGCTGAAGATCTTGTTCCATCTGCTGAACCGATTGATCCTATAGAAACTCCATCATCTCTTACTTTAGCTGCTCCGCCAACATCTGGCGAGTCCATGGACTTACCTGTTGAACCTGAGGTTTCAACCTCCCCAATCTCCATACCTGCTCCTATTCAGTCTGTCTTGGAGGAGTCTGCTGTTTCGCAGTCAGGCTCTGCTTCATCTGTGGTTTTGCCTGATGAAATGCCTTGCAAGATGCAAATAGGTCCAATTTCCACGGGAGATCCTGCAGTTCCTCGTGTTCACCTGGTTGAGGAACCTGTTGCGCCACAACTCAAGGTCTTTCCACTGGAAACACATGCTGGTAAGTTCATCATCTGGTTCATTAGTCTTACCAAAGTCTCTCTGGTTAATTTTTGACTGATGGACCTGCAAAGTCTCCACTTGTATCTAAGGATTTTGTAGAAATGCTCGTTGAACACAATCTTGAAATTGCAATAAACTGGAAGTGGCAACAGATCTTTTCTGTAAACTGTATTGTCGCTGTTCCAGTCTGCTAAATGCAACTATAAGGCATGAAGATTTGGAAGTGATTAATCATGATTAATCATTTGACAGCACTGATTATAAACAATAACATCATGATTTTCATCACAATTTACATTAGCATCATTATTTATTTAAATAATCTGTTTTGTTGAAACTTTTAAAAAAAGAATGGAACATGCATGGATTAATTGTTAAAAATATAATATCTTTAACATGCATTTAGAAAATAAATTGGTTGAATTTTTATTTAATGTGGACTTTAACTTTTCCAAAACTTGATTGTGTTTTATGAATTAATGGAAAATCTCCATGCTAAAATATGATATTTATTTTGTTTAGTGAATGAGGAAAAGCTCAAAAGGCAGCTCAGAGAAGATCTCCAGAAGCTCCTGAATGAGGAAATGAATATTGCAGAGCATAACATGAGACAACAGTAAAAAAACTTAACTGAAGATAAAGCTCTCTAAACAAAATACCCAAGAATGCAGTGAGTTTTGGCATCTAAACAACATTTCCTGTGTTTTCATAAGGCTGGAGGAAGAGAAAGCTAAAGCGAAGGCCCAAGCTCAAGCTGCAGCCCGACTCCAGATTCAGGACGAGGTCCAGAAGCTTCTGGAAGAGGAGAAGGCATCCTATCAACAGACCCTGGCAGATGCCATTAGGATGGAGAAACTGAAGGTTCAGGATGAGCATCTCATAACTCAGTATTATGTAAGTCAGCTTCTGCGCACAGTTGTGTGTTGTCTGTGGATGTGCATCTGAGTATTCATGCTTCTTACCATTTGAACAACTTCTTCTGTCTCTGAGTATATTGTCTGCTAAACCCTCATAACAAAAATAAGCTGGTGTAATACTATCAAAATACTAAGGATTAATAAAAAGACATTTAAAAACAAACAAATACTAGTAGTAATAATGTCAAAAGCACAATAAAATTGCTAAAACTTTACCTAAATCAAATAAATATCTATATATATGTTGGAAACTGTTAAATAGAAATTGTAATTTAACACTTGTAATAATGTACAAAAATAAAAGGATTGCTAAAGCTTTACTTAAAACAAAAAGATATTGAATGGAAAATGTAAAATAGAAATTGTAAAAGAAAATAAAAAAATTATGATTATCAATAAAAACTTGATACTAAGATAACACTATTATCATGCGCAAAACAACATGTTATGTAACAGTTTCTCTGCATCCAGCTATAAATGCATCTGCATTTGTTGAATATGCATGGTGTGAATGTCCAGATGTTAAAAATGCATGAAAATAAATGTTGTAGCTTTACTTCTTAACTCCACTGTCGCTTATTTCATATCCCTTTCTCTTTTCTTGCACATGATCTGCTCATGTGTGTCAGTGGATGGAGAGGAAGGTAAGATGTTGAGGCTTTCTTTTTGCTCATTCACTTTTTAAGAGAAATTTGTGATCCAGCTTAATGTGAGTGAGTCAATTAATGCTTAGATACAAGGTGAAATTAATAATCTATCTCACACATACAGCCTTTACTGTAAATGTAACATAATTTGTAAGCAAGACCCTTTTGTATATTCATATTAAGAAATGCATGTGCCATTAAACTCTCTTTACTGTAGTGTTCTGTAGTAGATTTACAGGATGATGCTTCACATGTTTTATCTTCCCATCAGGCTCAGAAGCTGGAGGAGAAGGAGAAAGATCTGGAAAATCAGGAGGCTTTGTTTCGGGAGCAGATTGCCAAGATGCAGGAAAAGGCAAAATGATTCACCTGATCTTTCATATGCTCTTTATACCTTTTCCAGAGTGATATCAGCACTTCGTATGCAGTACAGGGTTATTATAGTGAACTGAAACTAAAGCCATTAAAAAATTAATTACTTGAAAAATTCATTACTTGAAATAAAATAAATTTTATCTGAAATGAAATAACTTATTTTATTTTAAATGTATCATTTCTAGCTTGATTTACTAAAATAAAATGAAATAAATATGAATAAAATCCATATAGACACATTTAAAAATAATAAAAATGGCAAAACAAGCAAATTTACTAAAACTTTTAACAGAACTCGAAATTAAAATAAACTGAAAATATACCAAATAAAAAAAAGAATTCAAAATATTATTAAAATCTATAGTATCTTTTTGATATGAGATGAAGTAAAATAACACTATTGTCTCTTTGTTGTTGTCCAGATGGCTAGGTTCACAAAAGTTACTGCTGAAAATTACAAGAAAGGCTTAGAGGATGCACACAAGCGCTTCAGGTGAGCGTGCAAGATCAATAAATCAGTCTTTAGTTTTTCAAATGTCATTCATCTGATTTCTCACTCTCTCTAGGCGATGCCAAATCAAACCAGTGTGTTCAGATCTGCAGAGTCAGATACTGAAGTGTTACGCTGAGAATAAAGGTCAGACTATGAGCTGTTCTAACATCGCGTCACTGTATATTCAGTGTGTGGACCGTGCCAGACAGGTAAACCACACTGATAAGGACACGGCATGACTCATATTCAAAATAGCTATTAAATACTGACTGGAGAAAATGTTTATGCAGTGCAGCTTATAGCACATCTTAAACTAAAACATTACATTTTTTTCTAGGATAAAAAGCTGAGCACCGGAGGTTAGCTCACTGGGCTGAACATCAGATGAGAAGGCCATCAATGCAAACACACACACATTAAAAATTATTCAATTAGTTTAATTGTTAATTACACATTTCAGCAGGTTTAAATATGCCTTCTCTTGAATATGAGCCATTATCGGACCACTATGGAGAAATACCTCAACTGGTTCCAGACTCTGTGAACTCCTAAGCTAAATGGTTTCATGTGCTATCGAGTGCTTTGTTTGTGTGTGGAGACATAGTGATTTTCTTCTGTGTTCCTTCTTGTTTTAAAATAGTGCATGACCAAAAAGTACAAAGCGATGCACAATCTGGAAGCTGTTCTTTGATGACATGTTTTTGCATAGTAAAAAGTTTGTCTTTTTCTTTGAAACCTGATATTATAGGTATTTTGGACAAATGATTGAAATCCAAGCTGTGCTGCTAAAAGCCGGTCAAATGTGTAAAATGGGTATTAAGGAATAGTTCACCCAAAAATAAAAATTTGCTGGAAATGCACGCATGTTCAGGTCATCCTATATGTAGATGAGTTTGTTTCTTTATCAGATTTGGAGAAATGTAGCATTGTATCAGTTGCTCTCCAATGGAGTGAATGGGTGCCGTCAGAATGATAGTTCAAACAGCTGATGAAAACATCACATTAAATCAAAAACACAAAAGGCATGCAAATTAAAAAGTGCCATGTTTGTAAGAAACAAATCCATCATCATGTTGTCTCATCTGAATCGGGAAAGAAATATTCAAAGATCAAGCACAGTTCACAGGTGAGACAACTATAGGGAATGGACTTTTTCAGTTGTTGTTATGGATTATGGTATTTTTTCCAGAAAGTATACAGTTGAAAGCCTTTACTTTTTTTCTTCCACTTAATTTTAATTTAATTTAATGGTTTATTTAAAAGGGGACAGTGCAATTTCATAAAACACATGAACAAACATGGTTAAAAAAGCCAGAATTAGCCAAAAGGCTATTTTTCATCTGTAGTCCCCTGGCCAAGATGTAAAAAAAGCATTAAAATGCGAACAAAAATATACATTTACACTTAAATTAATGGGCTGGAGTGGTGTGGATTATTGTGATGTTTCTATCAGCTTTTTGGTGAGCAAGTGAAAATTTCTCCAAATCTGTTCAGATGAAAGAGTCCCTGAATGGGTGAAATCATGAAAACCTATCTTTGTTGTGCAACTTTAAATAACATGTTTCCATTAGATGGTGCTGTAGCCCACAGTCTGTGGCACTGAACGTTATTCTAATAATCTTGGTCTATTGTGAAACCACGCTGGTCTAGAAGGTTAAAAGGACGAGCAAGCCCCTGATCAGCAAAATATCAGTTTTGGAATGAAACAAACATGAGTAGTTGTAAAACGAGCAGTGATCATATATTATCCAGCTGGTTCATTTGCATTTATAGCTTGGTTTTTATTTTATTTATCCTCTAGTACCAAGGGGGTTGTAGTTCTGTCAGTGCAGTATTTTATTGTATGAGATGGTGAAATGATTAAGAAATCATTTTCACCTGACTCTTTTATCCTCTTATGTGTCCTACAAGAATGAACACATAGATACAGCACATCAGTTAATGCAGATTTCCGTTTCAACACTTTATGGATGCTTGTTCAAATGGACCTAATTATTGAAATCAACATCAGCTGGCTCCTGGCTTAAAGCTGCAGTAGGGAACTTTTGTAAATATATATTTTTTACATATTTGTTAAACCTGTCATTATGTCCTGGCAGTAGAATATGACAGATAATCTGTGAAAAAAATCAAGCTCCTCTGGCTCCTCCCAGTGGTCCTATTGCCATTTGCAGAAAGTGATCAGCTCCCGTTAAGAAACAACCAATCAGAGCTCTGCTCCGTAACTTTGTTTGTGTTCAAAATGTAGAAAAATGTATATAATAAGCGAGTACACCATGAATCAATTTTCCAAACCGTGTTTTTAGCTTTTCCTGAATCACTAGGGTGCACCTATAATAAGTGTTTATATTGGAACTATTTTAGATTGCTTCGGGGGTACCGCGGCGGAGTAACCCAGTACCTTTGTGATTCTTCATAGACATAAACAGAGAGAAGTAGTTCCGGCTACAATGTTCTTCCGCAAGACGCAAGCAGTTCTGTTTATTTACCGCTAGAGCGTCAAAAGTTCCCTACTGCAGCTTTAATGTGTTATTAAAATGTTACTTAATGGTTCAGCCTGTCATCAATTACTCAACCTCATTATGTTTCAAAACCTCATGAGCACAAATGTATACAATTTAATGTATATTATTCTGTTTTATATAACACAGCTTCCAGAGTCCAATTAATTATATTATTTATATAAGTCATTCAGTAGCTTTATTTGAAATTTAGTAGTTATTTGTGAAAAAGCTTTCCTTTAAGTGAGCTGATCATTGAATCAGGGAGTTGAACTCAAGAAAAAGTTCATTTTTCAACTGAATCGACCACTCAGTGAATAACCATAAAACAAATTGTTGGTTTGGCACCAAACTGAAATAAAATACGTTTAAGTTGAATTACTTAAATTAATAATAAAAAAAAAAAAAAAAAAATCATGGATCTAATGACGTAGACGAGAACGGAAGTCCTTATATGAGCATTTCTCTGGGAAAAGCGCGCCCGCGCGCACACAATGACCAGAGGAGAGCGAGACCGCGCACATCAACGCGCTTCAAAATCGTTGGTAGCGCTACATAGGATTTGTTCGAGAATGTCTCCAAATAAGTGCATTTTTGAATGTGAGGGAAAGTTTACTGTGTTCAGCCTCCCCAAGAACCCAGCATTACATGAACGGTGGATGCAGTTTGTTTTTCCGGGGCAGGAGTGTATCAAGTGCGTTTGTGTTCTGGTCTTTTGAGTGACGGATGTTTTATAAACAAGGCCCAAGTCGACGCTGGATTTGCACATCGTTTGCTATTAAAACATGGAGCCGTCCCTGTGATAAAAGACCCCATTCATGTAAGTACAATTGCATCATATTTCTGTATTTTGTTGGAATTAAGCACATAAGTGAATATATGTTAACGGAAACAACACGAAACATCAATATTAAAGCTCCGCTCATGTCATGCCTCCAGGACCTCGGCCTTTTCCGGAACGAATCGGAAAGCTGTATTTTTCTTTTATAAATATGATTAAATTAAAGACTTTTTGGAGATATGATGAAGGATGCAGTACTACTCTATAGGTACTCAAGATTAACATGAGATTAGGTGAAACTGTATGTTATGTACCCTTTAACTCAAAATACACAAAAAAAGCAAACTCAAAGTATTGATAAATACTGTAGTAAATACATATCATCAAGATAAGATTTTGTCCTCACTACACCAAAAAGCTGTAGTACTTAAATGAATAATGCAAAAAATGAAATAAATGAAACCAAAAAGAAATTAAACAAATACTGATACTCCCAAAAACACAACAAAATTACAAAAACGTAAACGAAAATAAAAGCTGAAAATGAATGCTAATTCATAAAAACTATAAAAGTATATTAATAGCAAAGAAATAATACTTTTCTAGCTCTCGCACAAAACATGATCTAACATATGGAATAAGTCAGGTTTGAAACAACGTGAGGGTGAGTAAATGATTTCAGGGTGGACTGTCCCTTTAATACATATTAAAATGCTAGATGTTTAATAATAGAAGAGATCTATATTAAAATCATGGCATTTGACAGTTTTAGTATTCTCTATAGTAGCCGTATTCATTTCACTCCACAGTTGCACAGTGTTGCTTCTGGGCAATGAGCATTTAAGCAATCATAACATACAAATTATTTATACGACTGTGAATTTTTGAAAGGAAATTTCGCTAACAAATGTGAGCCATTTTTTCTGTTTTTTTTTCTTCCACTGTTTGCTCTCTAGATGTTTTAAAGGACTTCTTGGATGCAGTGTGACCAGAAAAAATAGTTTAAATCCGAACTTGTCCCTTCATTATGAACCGTTTTATATGCATCAAGTGCTTGTAAACTGGACTTGTTACCCAGAGAGCAAAAGACAGTTCAGCCACTTGCACTCTTAAAAATAAATGTTGTAGAAGAACCTTTTTGTTTGAATGGTTCCATAAAGAACCTTTAACAACTGAAGAACTGTTTCTGTTTTACAAAAGCTTCTTTGAGGCAAAAGAAGGTTCTTCAGTTTTTAAGAAGTTCTTCTATGGCATCGCTGTTAAGAACATTTTAAGCACCTTCATTTTTAAAGAGTGCACCGATGGCTGTTTGCAAACTTGGAACCAGGACATCGACATGCCCCTCTATCCTTAAATCTAGCTTATATCTGAAGAAAGATTTAACAGTTTACTTTTATGAAACACTTGTGGTACATTGACTGTTTATAGAGGGATTGATGATTCTCAATTACAGTTTAACAGGACGATCTGAGAGCTGCAAATCTTATGAGAGCGAAGTGTGACGAAAGGTCACCGTGGCATATTGAGTGACCCGTTTGGTTGTTTGAAGTGCCGTCACTTGGAACAAGGCAGAGCCGTGAATTGCGGGTCACTTGTGTGACCTGAATTTTACAACACCTTGAAACCGGCTTCAGATGTCTGCAGAGGGCATTTCAAATCAAACATATGATTTTATCCCAGCAAATAACAGGACTCGGTAGGTGTGACCCATTGACGCCGCAGGATGCTGGCTTGATATTGCTTTTGTATAGGTCGTTGGGAAACAAGACAGAATATTGGATGTTCATTTTCTATTCTAAATGGCGTGATTAATGGTGAATCAACACCATCTCTCTACCTGCATTGTTTACTTACAAGTTTGGCCCATTTAAGCCAAGTGCACTTTACCTGCCATCAAGGCTGATGTATGAGCATCTCAAAACCCTTGTTATCCTTCCCCTGTGGTTCATATACCTCTTTAGCTCTGTATTTGGATTCCTTGAATGGTAAATTGTAATTAATAGCCTATTTATTTTGTCTTTAATTATATGATGCTGTAGGAATAACCAGTCAGTAATTGCTCTGATTTTAAGACTCACAAGGCTTACAGTAAATACACCGTTCACGCTAAGTTAGACTTAACGGAAGTCAAATAAGTCAAAAAAGCTCCAAACGGTTCAGTGAGTAATTCATTAGAATGATTCTAATGGAGTCCTTTTGACCAAATCATTTCAAAGAAACAGCTCACATGAGTCATTTGTTCTAAAACTAAAACTAAAGTATAAATAAAAAAGATGTTGTAATTAACTGAATTAAAATATTATATATATATATATATATATATAAGTCAAATAGTTTTTTTTTGCATAACAAATGCAAAAGCACATTACAAAATTGCTATTTCTATGTAAATCATTGTGATATTGATCTAATTCTGCTTGGCATTGGTTCATTTCATTCTTGACAATACTAAATAATTCCCACTGAAAATGTAAAGCAGAATGTTCTCGTAATGGTGCACAATAGACCTCTAAGAGCTACAGTGCTGACCTGGGAAAATATTCATTAATATGTATGCAGATTCGGTGAGATTTTGGCTTAACTCTAGTGTTTCAGTGAATGCAAAATGAGAGACGTTTTGTCCTTGAGAGCAGAGCCAAAATGAACCCGACGTTTCCTCAGATTTGACTGCTCTATGATATTTGCAGCATCTTTCCTCCTTTTCTTTGTGATTCTCAAGGCTTTGCCATCTGTTAAATTTTGGTCTGTTCCTCATTGAAAGTGTCATGTGATTTGGAGTGCAGCAACACAAGGCGACTATTGTAAGTGTTTTTTGGTGTTTTGTTGGAGCTTAACATATGAATTGCTTTGTGATGATTCGTCAATAATTCTCCCATATTTGTTCCACAGAAATGATAATCTCTTCATATTCACACACAAGATGACATGACATGGATTTTATGAGGTTAGACAAAGGAAAAGAGTTGTGATGTCATGATGACTTTTGTAAGTACCTTTTCCGGTTTTGTTTGTGTTTGGAGCTCAACAAAATGAATTGCTATGTGATGATTAGTAATTCTCCTTTGTTTTTCCACAGATACAATAATATGCTCATATTCCTACACAAGATGATGTTCACAGCATCTGCGTTCAAGTCAAAAAGAAGATGAATTTCATCTTTTTCCCCACCTATGTATTTATTATAAATACATGTATACACAGGCTACAAGTCATGAATATGGAATATTACTGATAAAGAGTATGTACAAATCTCAGTTTTCATGTATTTACAGTACATACAGTGGTTTATAAAGGACATGCGCCATGTTACTGCAATAGCATCAATCTATGGAACCTATCATATTATATTCCATGTTATAAATAGTTACCGATTCTTCGATATCTGCTCATGTAAGACTAATATTCACATAACACGGTTCCCTTTTTGTATAACAGTGCTTTAATGTGAGCTACTCCCTGTTATGGAGGTCGCAAAGTAGTTTCAGTCTGCATCTTCGGATGATAGGCATTTCTGCCTGGCTTCGTGATCGTCAAACGTCACTTTCTTATTCCGTTTGGGATCAATCCAGGAGTTTCGAATCACCGCGTTGTTCGGCAGCGGATCTGCTTCGATGATGGAAACCACCCGTTTCTTCATTTTGCTTTTCAAGACTTTCTGGAACTTCTGCCTCGTGAAGGCATACAAGAGAGGATGGAAGACCGTGGTGCCGTAGGCCATGACCAGAAAACCCATTCGGAGCTTGACGGTGAGGTCGCTGGGGCCTGCGCTGAGGATCACAGTGTTTAAAACAGTGATGGGCGTCCAGCAGAGGAGGAACGTGGAGATGATGAGCAACGACATACGGAAAACGCGCTTTTGGCGCTCACGTCGCTCACGGTGTCGTTTGACGGCCCTTCGCAGGGCGATGATCACCGAGACGGATGTGCGCATGCCAAGCGGAGCATTTCCTCGGTTGCTGCTCTGCGAGGCGTCCGTGATCTCGGGCAGCTGTTGCTCAGATGTTGACATAAGGGAAAAGTTATTTTTCCTCCTCATCTTTTTCTTCTTCTTCTGTGTAGCGTGGAAGCGTGTACCAATGCGTATGTTGAGTGCCTGTAGGATCTTGGTGTACGTGACTAGCATGATGATGGCAGTCAAACAGAAAATGGGGATTTGGGCCACTAGGTGGTAGTACAGACCAAGTTCAGTGTAATATTCGTTGACGTGGACAACGGTGGTCTGATTGGCTTTGGTGGGCTCCGGTCCCAAGAATCCCACCTCGATAAATGGCACCAAGAAACTGAGAAAGGACAGCACCCAAATGCAACCTAACAGAGCTACCGCTCGTCCCATAGTCAGCACACGATTGGCTGGTTTCACGGAGATGTCGTATCGGTCCAAAGTGATGGCTAGTACGTTTGCTGCCGTAGCCACGCTTGCAAAGGACACGCAGGCCTCATGAAAGCAGCAGACGAGCACCGTGTCGTCTTGCAACGATAGCATCAACACAACAATGGTCAGAGGGATGCAGCAAACGCACACCAACACATCCAGCACATGGAGGTTCATGGTGACAATGTTGCTGACAGAATTGACCAGGTTGGACTTCATGCAGTAGAGGGCCAGTACGGTAAGGTTGCTGCTCAATCCCAGGACGATCTCCAGCATGAGGAATCCGGTCAGGGACACCTGGAAGCTGAGTGTGTAAGGGTAAGGGCTGGCCACCGTCATGGCGGGACTCACGGACTCTGTGATGTCGAGGACTGTAACGTTACTCATGGTGCTTTCTTCCTCCGTTGCGGGAGGGACGTGCATTATCCTAAAAGGTAAAAATAGAAGGATGCATAATCAGAGAAATGTGTGGGAAGAACAGCATTGCGTCATATTGTATTGAATTGAGAATCATTTAGAAATCCAGTTTGGTTCCCTAATTGGAATATATGTAGCAAACCAGCCTCACGACAATTCGTACTTATTTTACAAGGTGGCTAATTTGTATGACTTTGTATGACATCATTCGTACAATTTGTGTTAAATCACGTATTTTATGGGTTGCACAATTCGTATGAATTTGTGTGAATGACCTACACCTAACCCCACTCCTAAACCTACCCATCACTGGGGTCTAGACAAATCATACAAAATCGTATGAGTGAGGTCGTATGAATTAGCCACCTCGCAAAATATGTACGAATTGGTCGTGAGATAGCGTTGAGCAAACAGATTGAAATTCTTATGTTTTTCTTGCAGATAGATAGATAGATAATGTCATTCCAATATAACTTTCTGTGGGCTGTAGCCAAGTTCATTCAAAATTCTGATTCATTCACTCTGAACTCATTCAGAATTTTGCCTAACTCTGCTTGTTGATGTGCTACTAATCTAAAAGATAGCAACTAAACAACAATAACATTTATGCATTTGGCAGTTGCATTTTTTTTTTTACCAGTTTTTGTTTTCCCTGGGATTCAAACTAATGACCTTGGCATTGCTAGCTAGTGCCATGTGCTACCCTTTGAGCTACAGGAAATTCAAATGAAGTTGTCTGCAATGGTGACAGGATGTTATTATTCAAGAACCAACAAAACCATTAGATAAACTGTGTTTTCCCTTTTTTCATCTCTTAATGACCAGGTTTAACTCCATTTGCATAAAATGTAGCAGTTTTCTAACATGGATCAGTTCAGAAAATGCACAAATTGTCTGCAGATTCCCTCTCGGCCTGCTAATGGCTTTATATTAGATGTTTGTGTGCACGGTGACTAATAATGCATCGGCCATTCTGTGTTGGCCGCTGCTATGAATAGACACACTTTAGTTATTATTTTAGTCCACAATGCAGTTTCATTTGTTGTGCAGCGATGGATTGCTCCATTTACAAATGTGACTGTCTTTAGTGCTGGGTTTCATTCATCACCAAGGGGGAAAATTCAGAGAGAGAGAGGATCGCTGAGATAATAAGTATGAACCTGGCTTTTGTAATTTACTCCAATGTAGATGAATGCTTCAAGGTGCCAACATGGAACTAATAAGACTTTGTGTTGTGATGTAGACTGACCGACACTGTGGAGTGAAACCAAATGGAAATTCTACTTCATGAGCTAAAACACAACACCTCACAGATCATCAAGCTTGTTTTCTGGACATCCTTGACGACTAATGACAACTGTCTAATAGTTTATTATACACATTTGTTGACTTACCCTTCCCCTTCCAGCTTCTTTCTCAGCCTCGGGAGTCAGCAGTCGAGTCAAGATAATCTGGAAGTTGTACAACTTGTACATCAGCCTTAGGCATGGCCTTTCAAGGAAGTATTCTGCGCTTCTTGATCCTCGTAATCCAAGTGATTTTTTCGCTTAGCGTTCAGAGAGGACAATTTGGCAGCAGTTTCTTTAGTTTTTACAAAACCAAACAATATGTTTGATCCCTAGCCATGTCCAGAACTAACAAAGAGGTGTCATTCTCGTTCTCTTTCAGAGGTTTCGCTCTTGTTTGTTTAAGAGTCCTAAGAAAATGGCGAGTGATTCAGAGACAACTGAACACGATTGTTTTGATTGATTATTATATCCACATTAGGGTTGGGAAGTTGTGTTAATCTCCCTCGATACCATTAGGATGAAGAAATCCAGTAACCTGGTCTCACACCGTTCCTTCAACACTGATGTATTCCCGTTATTGCATTTTTATGGGCCCTAGAAAGTGATAAATCCACATTGATTTGCCGATTTGCATGTGCCATCTGCCAAAGCATCCAAGGTCACAAAATTGTTTAGGTCAGTATGAGGGGGTGGTGCATTCTGGGTGTTGGAAATCTAATTTCCTGTCCCCTCACAGAAGGTGACCTTTAGGCTGCGTCGTCAGTGTTGTCTGAAGCACATTATAAAACCACTCTGCATCCGTAGTGTGCAAAGGAATGACTTCACCTGGGAAATCCACTCTAGGGAATGTCCTTGCAGGCCGGAGAGACTCTGCACTGCACTTTGGAAGCAGTTTTCTTCAGCTCTTTAATCCTTCAATCCTGCCTTGAAAAAAGCAAGAAGCATTGATAAGTGAACAATCAATTATTCATTAAGACTGCATCAAATCCATCATCAAGTAACGACTTCCATGTGTCATCCATTCATCTTTATCAAGCAGTCTGCGGAAATGCACAAGCCCTGTTCTTGCTTAACGTCCACGTGAAGGTACACCTGTGAACCTGCAGGGGTTGATGGATGGGCTTGTGCATCTTGGGAACAATCTACAAACACTCATTTCCAAAGCAATGCCTTTTAGAGAAGGTAACACAAGCACCTGTGATTTTTAAGTCTGTAATTTCTCACATCATTTTTCACTCAAGAATACAACTTGATGATTCACGTGTAACGAGGTGATCATGTTCCAGCCATGAATGAGACATTACACTGTACATTCTTCCCAGATGTCACAGTCCAGCAGACTTTGATAAATCGGGGGAAACAGTAAACAGTATCGATCAGGTTTTGGGGGCAAAATTTGTCAGAGGAGACATGGATCAATAGGCTAACTATAGTCGGATTGTTGTTTACAGGCAGTGGCAAGATAGTCACAAATGTAGACACTGAGGAGGACACGTCCCCTCAGATATTCAGATTAGTCATCAAACTGGAGCTTTCACTGATACATTTTTTTTATATTACCTACATTCCTTCAGTCATGAATATTTAGTTGCATTCTTGAAATATGCATTATTTAGTTCTGCTCTATCCTTCGTTTTGTTGATTTATTCAAGTTTGATTTACTAGGGCAACTCCAATTTTGACAGATTGCTGTCTAAAAGATGCTGGTGTCACCCAGGGAGCCGTATATCTGCTATCTTCTAAGTTTCGACATCTGCTTTTTTTGGGGATTATAACTGTTTAAATGGTTTTCTATCCAGTGGCATGCATATTCATTCAATCACATTTGATCTCCAAAGTTATTCGACATCGTTCTCTTACCTTTGCGCTCCCGGAGTTCTCATCTGTCGTGCAACAGCTACAGCTTCACCAAAGCATCATCTGAGATCCACAAGTGCATCTTCTGCACACACTTTTGCAGCCGTTGCATGTCATTGTGTCGTGAACCTGCTTCCCCCTGAGGAGCATGAATCAAGTGCTGTCCGTGTGAACTGTCAGCGGTGCCAGCGGAGTGAAACAGACGTCCCCTGACTTTGATCTACTGTCCTGCTAACTCTGTCTTGCTGCTTTTCCTCTGCCTTGATCCTACACGCTCTCTTCAAACTGTGATGCGTTGAAGTGTTGCCGTTGCGCCTCCTCATCCTCTCTTGTCCCCATCTCTCTCTCTCTCATTCGTTCCTTCTCTATCTTAGTCTCCCTCTCTCACTCACTGCGGCGGTTTTGCAGTGTTGCTCCCTCCTCTGATTGGTTTGTCGTAATGGGGTTAACCCTTTCCTCCCTGGAGAGTGGGGTTGCACTCTTTCTTTTGTTTTCTTGTCATTCTCTCCATCCAGCTTTTCCCTCCATCCTGCGATGGCAGCACAGTCTCGGCTGCATCTGTCAGTCCCTGCGGAGATGCTTCTGGTTCTATTTAAGCACTGTGTCGGAGTTGCATGTTTTCATTCATATTTGATGCCGTGCTCTGTGATGAAAGTGGATAGGGGACTACTGGGAAAAGGGCACAAAAAGAGTGTGGCTCTGTTCCAAACCTAGTGAGCTGCCTACGTAGGCAACATTTTATGGCATACAGGCTGTTTTTAAATACCTCATTTGGCTCTTTTTTTAAAGCAGCATTACATGAATCCATAACGGAGAAGGTTGTCCCAGAATGAATTGCGATAAGCTCAGGGGAAAAAAAAAATCTAAGCGAAGTAATTTGTTCAGTAACAGAACATATATAAAATTTAGACATGAAACGATGTAAAAAATACTGGCTGATACCTATAAGCCAATAACATGTTTCATCTATACACACACACACACACACAATATTTAAATACAAATGTATGTCTACATATATTATTTTCAATTAATAATATTTACAATACTTAGTAAATACTAAATATTTAGATAAAAAATGCTATGTAATAATTATGTAATAATGTTAGTAATAATATTATATGTAATATATTAATATTTTTGAGAATTTATGACAAATTTCCATTTATGGGGTTATTACAGGTTATTATAAAAATGCATATCTACATGTAATATTTTAAATAAATATTTACTAAAAATGAATATACTGATAATACTCAATATTCATTTTCAGTATGAAAATATTAATTGTGGGAAATATATATATATATATATATATATATATAATAGAATTGTACTTAAATATATATATATTATTTTGACATATGCTTAAGATTATATTTAATTAGCCTAATTAAATTATTAGTACCTTTAAAGATTAACATAATCATAGATAGTGATTTTGAAAAGGTAATCTAAATGTAAAATTAGAGGAAATAGGCAATTGACCGATAAATTAATGAATGTGAACCCATATCGACCGATAACCAATATTTACCACTATATTGTGCATCCGTAAAAATGCACAATGCAAAAAAAAGTTCAGGCTTTTTGAACACAACATGATTTTACCTAATATTTGTGTGTGATATTTTGTATTTTTTTTATTCAAATGTCATAAGCAGCATGCTAATGGTAAATTATTAAAATCGTTTGTTCCTAAGGTCTCATGTTGACCTGTATGCTAATAGTATGACGTAAGAGTTGCTGCCTATGTAGAGCAAATTGTTAACTAACGAGATTCTATTTGTAGCCAACTGTGTAGGTAGTATAGGCATTGCACTAGCTTTAGGAATGGAGCATGTGTGTTTGATTTATATGATGGGAACACTTAGTGTGTGTGTAATATGTAGAGGAATTGTGATTGATAGTTTCAATTAAGTCGGCCTGTCAGCTGGCAGAAAGAGCATTCTTTCTCAATTTGTTTTGTTTGGCTCATTTGGCAGGTAAGGGGGGCGTCTAAAGTGACAGTTTCTACAGGAATATGCGTGTGTGTGTGTGTGTGTTTGTGTCTGTGCTCACATTTGAAGCAGTTGTTGGCATGCAGCTCTCCACACGTTCTGATTCTGAAAAGCACATGTTGTATTATTAAGTGGTAAACAGTCTTCTATAGACATGGCAGCAGTGCCACTGAAAACTTTGCACTAAAGACAGGCTCGATATTTCAGCTGCCATTAATATTTCAGCATGCTTTCCCAGCAGCCTTCCAAGACTGCAGAGTAATATTCTGTTATTCCTGACCATTTTTCTGTGATGGTTTTTAGAGGGAAATGACACTAGCGTTCAGCGTTGTGTGCTGTGAATAAAAATGTATGATGAATATTAAAAATAGCTCTTTTGATTGCCATATATATTGTTCCTCACTCGACAGTTATGTGTCTCAATATATGTGTGGTTATATGAAAAAACAGACAGATGAAGGCTGTGAAAAGAAAAAATAGTGCAGTAAGTATATTTTACAGATATGTTCACTTACTATACTTTGGTGGGTACAGTGATGGTATCTGATGGTAAGATAAGTTTTCTAACTGATTCTTATGGTACTCTACACTATAAAAAATTGAGTTGTTTCAACCAAACTTTGGGTCAAATATGGAATAACCCAGCTAAATTTTTACATTTAATTTTTAACCCAAAAGTTGGGTTTAACAACACAGCATTTTTAGAGTATATAAGTAGCTACCATGATGCATGTCCAAAAAGTCCAAAGTAATGTAATTTACCATATTAATACCATGGGATTTTCATGGCACATGTCCAAAAAGTCCAAATTAATGTAATTTACCATATTAATACCATGGGATTTTCATGGCAAATCTACAAAAAGTCCAAAGTAATGTAATTTACCATATTAATACCATGGGATTTTCATGGCACATGTCCAAAAAGTCCAAATTAATGTAATTTACCATATTAATACCATGGGATTTTCATGGCAAATCTACAAAAAGTCCAAAGTAATGTAATTTACCATATTAATACCATGGGATTTTCATGGCACATGTCCAAAAAGTCCAAAGTTATGTAATTTATCATATTAATACCATGGGATTTTCATGGCACATGTCCAAAAAGTCCAAATTAATGTAATTTACCTTATTAATACCATGCGATTTTCATGGCAAATCTACAAAAAGTCCAAAGTAATGTAATTTACCATATTAATACCATGGGATTTTCATGAGACATGTCTAAAAACTTGATACAAGCATGGTGCCAAGTGCCACATCTAAAATATTGTAGTTTTGTTAAGGTAACCGAAGTATAGGCTACACCACCATTCAGTCTCTTCTGCTCAGCAAGGCTGCAAAACAGAAATATTTATACAATTTAAAATAACAGTTTTCTATTTGAATATATTTAAAAATGTCATCTATTCCTGTGATGTAAAGCTTGATTGTCAAGCATCATTACTCCAGTCTTCAGAATCACATGATCCTCCAGAAATCATTCTAATATACTGATTTACTGCTCAATAAACATTTATATTATTATCCATTATAAATACAATTTTGCTGCTTCATATTTTGGTGGAAACCATGATACAAATGACAAATATAAACTTCAAAAGAACAGCATTTATTTAAAATTATATTAGGCCTATATTGCAAAATATAAGCTACCATGGTATTTCCATGTAGCTACACAATAAATTCCATGATGTTTTTAAGTAAACTGGGTTTATGTTATACAACACATATTTTAGTCATATAACCTATTATTAATATAAATAAACATGATTTATGCAAAGAAAATGCTAAGTATTTTGAACGCACTGGAGTAATGGAGTGTGCCATCTAAAATTTTCATTCGTTTTTTAAGTGGAGTTTACCTCAGAAATCTGGTCTGGTCAAAGAGACAGACTCGACTAAATTTAAGCTGCACATTTTTCTAGAGCGACAGACAGACAGCTGGGATTTCCAGCACTCAAGCTCAGCTTCGATCCGTCCGCTATCGCTCTGGGAGTAAAACTGCTGAAACCCTGTTGGACTTCTGATTTTTCTCGGCCTGGCCATGTGAGAGGCTTTTTTGGCTGTGCCAGAAATCAGTTTGAGCAAGACAGCGGTCTCAGCAGTGGCTCTTTTATCTCTCTAGTGCAGTGCCACTCATGCTCTTTGTAGCCGGAGTGTTCAGTCTCCCGGTAGATTAGCAGAACGCTAATAGAGTCGCCCGCCTTTGTGTTACTGAAGTGGCAGGAGTGTTTTAATCACTCGCTTCTTAATACGCACTGTAAATCTGAACACTTTCTCGACTAAAGTAGTAAAAGCAAGAGAAAACTGGAGTAGAAAGTGTTTTACATCTTTAGGTGAAAGCAGGACGCTTCTAAAATGAACAAATTAAAGTTAAATGCTAGTTGGGACGATCACTCAGTGCTAATTAACATACTAATTTCACGTCATCTATTTTGATGCCGTTGTTCATCGACACCATGTTTTTTTTAGTGTGACTATAGAGGTTTAATTTAAGGCTGTCCCCCTAATCGAGATCCTCTTTGTTTTTGTGCCAGATAAATACTGTAATGCAGTAATGAAATTATGAACTTTAAATAAAGCAACTCAACATTCCTTCGTTACTATAGTTCTTAAGTGACGTTTTGGAATTAGGAATGGATCTTGGGCTCCGCTGTTAAACTCAACTTGTAGCGAATGGCAGTTCTGCACAAAAGAGGGCTTTTATAGACACTGTTGTTATTTTTTTTATGGTTTTACACACTCGTGCCATAGAACTGTTGTATAAATGCTATATAACACTCGTAGACATGAGATATGGCTGAATATTGTCACGCCGTGACTACCTACATGGTCAATCAAACTGTAGAATCAATTAGCCGTTCTCCAAATTTTTTCAATCCTCTTATTCAGTGCTAAATGTTCATCTTTGTGCAATCAATGAATAATAATTGGTCGTGGGGCTCCACTGATGTGCTTATACTCCAGCCAGCCTGCATTTATAAGCCCTTTGATGTTTAAGCAAACAAATCACTCATCTTTGTTTGCATTTATGACACTCTGAATCTGATTTGTGTGCAATACACGGTAGCCTGAAGTGATTAATCTTTATTGTTGGAGCTTGTAAATTTGATAATATGGTCAGTGAGGCAAGACTGTTTTGTCTGTGCGTAATTGTGGTCTTTCTCACTCTCTTTTTCATCCTTGATGTCTCATTGCATCATCTGTTCTTATTAGCACGTTATAAGATTTGTTTACTGTATGTGTTCTGTGTCATCTCTGGTCCTCTGTGATGTCAGACTAATTGGTTACATTAATTAGTGCTGGTGAGGTCACATGCTTCGTATTGATTGTATTCATGAGAGTAATGGCTTTACATGTTCTTGAAAAAAAAGACTTTGGGGCCGTCAAATAAAGAATTATGGTGTATGTTAGTTATTATTGGTCGTAAGTTGTAATAGTTAATGTTGACTGAACATTTTGCATTTTATATATTGTTGATTAAGCTTGCTAGAAAAGAAATAATCATTTAGCAAGTTTATGAGGTTTATATGAAAAATTACATTTTTCTTCATTCAGAGGGATAATATGCAGCTTCCATAACTAATTTACCTCCTTATTTTTTGGATCAGTGCTAAAAAAGCTTCATTTTTTTGACAGTAACTTTGTCGAAAGAGAGAAAGAAATATTAAATTGCCCAATGAAAATGACTTGAATTATGACTTCCAAATACATAAATGCAAACTTCCCAAAGACGACTCAAATGCAGCTATAATCTAGTGAAAATGGAGAACCAATCATACCTGAAATCATGCAGTCATTATTTTGGAAATGATTGCATTTCATATAAATTGAGGTGGATGCAATTTCGGTTCAGTAGACAAAGTAAGTGTGTTTTTTCTGAGGTCTTTTGTTGGATTCAGTTGGTTTCACAGCCTGACCAGTCTTATCTGGTTGGACAACTGGTCTACCATTCTAACCCGGTTAACAAATGGCTAAAACACCTTGAAATATTTCAAACCAGACCAGTGGAAACCATACTGGTCTTAGCAGGTCTCACAGCCTGGCCAAGCTGGGTTAGATGGACAACCAACTGGTCTACCATCCTGACCAGTTAACAAATGGCTAAACCCCCTTGAAATTCAAACCAGACCAGTTTGACCAATGGAAACCGTCCTGGTGTCCAGCAGAGAACAGCAAACCACCTGAGGCTTGTTCATGAGTCCTCAACCTTGAAGTCACAAAAGATTTAGGTATTTCCAGTTATGCAGTTAACAAAGATTGTAGCTTAATTAAAATTTTGTCTAAAATTTGGGAGCAAAAAGGCTGATAACACTAGTTTAAGATAAGGTTGCAATTTTGGACAATGCACTAATATTTTAAATGCACTTATAAAGTAAATGACTACTCCTATATATTACAGCATAGCACACCAAAGGAGACAGAGCAGCTTTTTACTCAGTCACTGCAAGCTCCTTGACTTCCTGTTTGAGTTGCATGTTTACATTAGCTTGTTATCGTGAGAAAGGACAGGTCCGCTGTTTCAGAATGCAGCAGACATGCTCCAGAGGACACATTGTTCACCCCGCGGTCAGAGATTCAAGAGAGAAACTGCTATGTCATGCATTAACAAATCCTGGGGTTCTCCACACTCTGCTTAGTATTACAAGAGCTATGTTATGAAACCTAGTGAGCTGTGTTGCTGTCCACTGCCTACACTGACAGTAAAGTAGCATGATATTGAAATGATTTGAAACACTATACACTAGAAAAATAGATTCTATTGATGTAATCCTCCAAAATATGTAATGTACTAGATTAAATTGTGCCATCAGCCATCATTTCCCACTGATTTTAGGAATAAATTATTGGTAAGGTTAGGTTTAGGGGTAGGGATTGGGTTAAGTTTCTATTTTTGGAAAATAATGTTGATCCAGGATCATCAAAAGATGTTGATCCAGGAACATGTCTTACTTGGCAAAATCACGGCGACCCCGGCGCAATGCAACGCAAGGCGTTGTGCGAGTGTGTTTGCTAGTTTCAATCCGGCTAGTTACAATTCACATTTTCCCATCTAGCGCCACACCGTTTAATTAGCAAATGCATTTGCGTTCACTTGTGTGCCCATGTGCATGCTGGTCTAAAGAAAGAGGTGTGTTCAGGCACATTGATGGCGTATTGCTATTTTAAGAAGCTGAAAAACAGACTGCGCCATAGACCAACTCAAACCTGATCTGAAGTCTGGCGCAATGTATTTTCTTTGTTATTTAGAGAGCGTACACACTGCTTATTAAACACAGGGACAAACAGCAGCACACAAACATGCCAAATATTACAAATTAAAGGATTGCAATGCATAAGATTTTTTTTTTGTAGGCTGTATATATATATATATATATATATATATGCCTACATGTCATAATGGGTAAATGGCTACATGTCATAATGGATAGTCATCGCATTTATCAGAATTAGGCTATTTGCTATCTCTTCACAGCATGTTAATTGATGGACTGGAGTGGTGTGGATTACTTGTGGATAATTGTGATGTTTTCATCAGCTGTTTAGACTCTCATTCTGACGGCACCCATTCACATCCACTGGTGAGCAAGTGATGAAATGCTACATTTCTCCAAATCTGATGAAGAAACAAACTCCTCTACATCTTGGAGTTCAACCACTGAGGCATATTTTTTCATTTAACAAACTCGGTAATCACTAAACCAGAATGTTGAACGCAGAGTACATTTTTCTACGTGAATCACAATTGTTTTTCCTGGCCATAGAAAATATGTTGCATATTTATTTTTTCTCCCAGGGACCCTAAACAACACACTGCGCACTGCGGGATCATCTGATGATTATCACGTGTCATCGAGCTTGACAGTCACTTGAACGTTTGGGACGTGAACTCATCATTCACGAGCCCATGTGCAGTCAGAAACCCACCAGCTCCTGCTGTGAGGCTCAGAAGACGAGACGTCCTGTTTGTTTTTCCACATCAAGAGAGCTTTTCAGTCGGATGTCGCTCAGAGAACCAGAGGAACTTCCATGTAAACATTCGACGTGTGAACATCCAGTGCAGACAAGAATGTCTCCCACTTTCTCACGCTGAAACCCATCGGTATTCATCAGGGCTTTCAAAAGCGGGATGCGTACCCCATAATTCTGCTCTTGAAGTGGTGGGCATTAGTGTTTAGTACTGACAAGCTGACTGATCTCTTTCCCGTTCCAGTAGAGATGACTGATGTTAGCGATGCTGCTGCGGTCTCAGAATGAATGAGCTGAGATGTTGTTCTTGGCCTGCTCCAGTGTTTGATTAGGTGGTTTATTTTTGTGAGTAATAATAATAATCGAAAGCTTTTTTAATCTATTATTTTGCTTCAAGATTTAGATTAGCAATCTAGTCCAGCATACGTATAAAAATGTCAAATCGCTATGTTAGAAAGAGTTTTTGACATGGTTATTATTATTATAGTAAACTAAAACTTAAAAAAAAATTATGTTAAAACTAAATTTATCATTGCATATTTAACTTTCAAAAAAATCACACACATTATAAACAGTGAACAATGTAGCATACACTTGTTTGAAATATTAATTGTCGAATAATGTCTACTTTTTTTTTAAACAGTAGTAGGCAGAATTCTGTATATTTTAAGATGCAGCTATTTCATTCTGGAGATAACGTAGAAATACTTATGTTCACCTTGAAACACCCTTGTTCAAGAAAGGGTGTCAGGAATAAAAAAGGAAAAGCAGGTTTACGATTCGTCCTGGACTTCAAAGGTGCAGACACTTCAGTCTGTCTTTCTCCTGCACTGGTCCCTGCACATACTAACACGGTCTGAATATCTGATGACTTCTGCTGCCAGGCTTTCAGATGGATCCCGTCTGTCCAAGCCTTGGGCTGAAAGCTTGCCTTGTAAATAGCGGTTCAGTTCGAGCATCTGCACAGGTGAAAGAGATGCGGGATCTGTTGCTTTGTACTGAAGATGAGCTTCATGAAAAAAGTGAGGAGAGTGTTCTGTCTTCCAGCAAGACTGTGAATTCTGGGTAAAAGTGCTGTAGTACTGGTGTATCCTCATGTGCCCAGACCTTTTTTTTTTTTTTTGATTTATATTGCATTGGACAAGTCTTAACTTTTATAAAGAATATCTCTTTGGATTTGAGACTTTAGTCTTTGCAACTTTACAGATCTTCTTCATGCACCAAGAGCTTGTAACACTCCAAAGAGAAAGGAACAATTTTAATAGCATCATATGACCCCTTTAATCTGATATCAGATTTAACAAACCTACAAAACTGATCTGAACAAATGTATCTTTTTATTTATTTTATTAATCAATTTATATTCAAGTTCAATTAAATTTTTAAGTAAATTTTAGGTACTGGCTGATCTAAAACTAAAAAGACACCAAATGTATTTAATTTATGTTCACTTAATTTAACATTTAATATAATATAATTATTGATTTAAATTTTATTTTACTAATGCTATGCGATGCATAACTTTTTTAATATATATATATATTTTTTTTTTTCCAAAGTGGTGCAGAGTAGTAATGAGCAGGGCTATTCAATGTAACCAGCTAAATTATTTTTACATGATGTTTAGGGAATGGTAAACCAGTTTGCATTAATTTTAAATTAAATGCAATAACGAAGTTTATTTGGGATGAAAATGTGCCTGATTCAAATATGCACCAGGACATTTCTTATAGTGAGATATAAAACACCCATAAAGTCTTTTCCGCTTGTTCTGGCTTCATCTATAAAAGATCTTACATGTACAAGACTTATAAAAAAAACTTTTTTATACAACTTTGGCAAGTCCAGCAACCAGTTCCTCTTCAGAAACACTTACAGTAACAGCCCAGGGACTTGTAAACATGCCTTTGGTTTCCTGACAGACTGATAAAATCCTGTGCATCTTGATTCCCAGAAATTGTGTAAAACTAGACAGATTTGTGCAGTATGCATCAGTCAGTCTGTGAACAGTCCACGAGCATATCTGCGACTGAAACTAGTGTTACAGAGCGGCACACACACACACACACACACACACAGACTCACACACACTTTTTGTGCTGTTTAAAGGTCACCTCAAATGCCCTGTCTTGTCTTTATCTTAATTTCAAATCTGATGTGATTTATTTCATCCTTTGAGTTTTTTCTCATCCTTTTCCTTTCTCTGACTTTTGTACCGGTCTCTGTAGCTGTACTTTCAGAGCGATCGTAATTGAATAACCTTTACATCAATAGAGTAACACTCTTTGCTCCTCTTCAAAGGGTCATTGAGATGAAACACTGCCTATTGTGTGTCTTCACGGTTGCTTTAATGAACTGTTCTTCCATGATTGTTTCAGTTGTAGGTAAGTAAACTTATTTTTCAGTATCGTGACAATAACTTTTCTGCTTTTATCTGCTTTTACGATCAGACTTAACTCAAAAGTTAATACTTAAAGAGTTGGAGAAATGTTGCATTGCATCACATTGCTCAACAAAGTGAATGGGTGCCGTCAGAGTGAGAGTCCAAACAGTTGATAAAAACATCACAATAATCCAGTCCATCAGTTAACATCTTGCGTAGCTAAAACCTGCGTGTTTGTAAGAAAGTTTGATTTATTAGTTGTTTAGACCCTCATTCTGACGGCACCCATTCACTTCAGAGGATCAACTGCTGAGCAAGGGATGTAATGCTACATTTCTCCAAATCTGATGAAGAAACAAACTCATCCTAAGCTTGGATGTCCTGAGGCTGAGTACATTTTCAGCAAATGTTCATTTTTGTGTGAAATATCCCTTTAAAGTTAGCCATTTGCTCAAACCATTAACCATAAGAGTTATTTTGAGCCACAAGCTATTGAGTTTAGCATCCAAATAATGATCTACGTAAGCTAAATAATGTCCTTTTGCTTTACTTTTCATAAAATGTCTTACTTGATGTTTGCATTTGTTTGGCCTTTATTAGTTCTCAGCGCTCACCTCTCAGAAAGTGGCTCCAGACCGTTCAAGCACGACAGCCGTAATGAACTTAATAACCGTGAAATGAAGTTTTGTGATCTATGGAGAGGAGTGGAGTTTCTGTGAGTAAATCCTTGTCACATTCTGCACTTTTTTTGTTAAAGGGAATGACACGAGACAGTAAGTGTTAAAAGCGGAGACAGGCATTCTGCACGGACATAAATGTTCAATTATCTTTATTTTCACGACTGCACTTAGTCCATTCTGAGCATGAACAAAACTAATTGATTGCAGATTTGGTTTCTGGTGACGTTATTTGTAATGGACTGCGGTCCTTATTGTTAGACTCTATGATATAATCATCTCTTTTTCGCTTCCGCTGCATATGCGAGACTCTTGTTTATGAGCTGACTTGGAGTTATTTCAACCCCAAAATAAACCTAAAGTACCTCACGCTTGCTGTTTCTAATCCACGTGCATCTTAAGAAGAGACTCGTTGTGACTGAATGCAAGAGCTTGTACAAATTCAGAATGCTGTGTTGCTCTTTTAATACTTTAATAACTCATTGTAAAAAAAAAAAAATATATATATATATATATATATATATTTTTTTTTTTAGGTGCAAGACAGGCTTCTGTAAGCTCTGAGACTCTCTGGCTGCATTTAGACTGCAAGGCCTAAAGCAGAGAATTAGTGTCTTTTATTTCCCATCTGTTTTCCTAGAAGAAAAAAATTTATCTTCCAAAATGGGAACCAACCAAAATAATTTATTAAGTGACATTTACAAACAGGTTAATCTAAAAACAGATAAAACAAACACCCAAGGATGTATCTGCTCCAACAGATTTATTCGTATTTTATGTTATTTTGATATTACATTTAATTTCATTTTCAGTTTATTTTCAATGCAGTGCAATGCACTGAATATAACCAAATTATTTTTTTAAGTGGCAAATAGGGACAGGTTAATCTGAAATGAGATAAAACACCAAAATTGACATGCCCAAATTAATGTTTATTTATTTTATATTATTGTCAGATTATTTATTTTATTTCATAATTTAATTTAATTAAATTTTCAGTGCAGTTCAAAGCAATGCAACCAACTAAATAATTTTTATTTATTATTTATTTATTTATTATTTATTTATTTTGGTAAAATTTATTGTAGGAACAAAATGAAATTAAAACTAAATTTGATCTGACCAAATTCATTTACATTAATAATTGTAATATTAAAAAATTTATTATTTAATTGTTTTATTTATTTATTAATACAATTCAGTATTATTTTAATTTATTAATGCAATGTAACGCAGTAATGATAATTATTTTATTTAATAACATTGGTATGTAATGCAGTAATGAAAATTTGCAATACGTTAAATAAATGTTATTTTATTTTTCAATGCGCAGTGCACTGCAGTGCAACTAAATGCATTTTAAAATGACATTTGGATATGAAATTGATCTGTTACACTATTAGCTTTTGTTGTATGTTTGAATACTTTTTCCCAGTCATTTTTGGCTTCCCATACATGTCATTATTAAATAAAACACCATATGGGTTACTGTAATTTGACATGCATTGCAACCTGTGGTTTGTCAATGTCCCAGTCCAGATGATATCACATAAGATGTGTGTTTTTCTTTCTTTACAGATCAGATCTGTGCCAGATTTTGACAGTGTAAATGTAGCCTGTTCTCAGATCTCGGGCCCTCGGCTCCACAGATGAATCGTGGGCTGTGATCTTCGTCCATGGCAGGGCTTCAGCTCGCCCTCATGTCTGCCATCTGATTCTACACCTGCCAAACAACATGACCTCATCGGCACGGCACGGTGAGTTTGCCAGTCTATGATCACCGTTACAGACGCAGCCTTACGGCACGCTCCAAAAATGCATTGTAAAACCTGATATTACTTGGTTGGCTTATAAAATCTATTGCTTTGATTAGTTTGAAGTGCTCCAGAAAGACTGCCAGCATGCTCTGGATTCTCTGCCTCAATCCCGAGACACTCACTAGGGGGTGCAACATCTAATAAAACATCATTATATCTAATAAAAGATGATTTCTACACCACAAGCTTCACCAAATGGCATCACAGAGTTGCTATTATAATGACTGTTTCCAAACAGTTTTCCAAACATGAATCAGGAAGCAATATTATATAAGTAACAAATTAATTAGTAATAAAATTTGGAAAGTTTTCGTTTTAGTTGAAGTTTAAGTGATTTGTCTTTTTTTATTATTAGATTTTAATTTCTATATAGCATTTTCATTTTTTGTTTGATCAGGAATTCAACTTAAACTTGTTTATTTCATAGCAACATTTCTTTAAATTGTTTTAAGTCTTTTATCTAATACTTGTATTTTATTTCAGCTTTATTGCAAATGATTTTTAACCTTTTTAGTTTTAGTTAACAATAAGAACAGTGTTATTTCAGTATCATTGATATACTATTATTTTAGTAAAAGTTTTAGCAGTTTGGTTGTTTGTCTTTGTAATGTAATTTTTCTATTTTCTATTTTAGTTGTAATAATTGTTTTATACTTCCAATTGAACTAAATCAAAATGAGAAATGTTGTCAACTAGCTGAAATAAAAAAAATATTTTATTTTATTCAGTTATTATTATTATTATTATTATTATTATTATTATTATTATTATTATTATTATTAATGTGATTATTATTTTTTTTTAAGTTAGAAAAAGTTTACTTAACTATAATAACCTTGGTGGGAATTTTCAATAGATGCCAAAATTTCTAAGTTTTCTCTTTTTTGAAAGATATTTATTTACTCTTGGAACACGAAAAAAAAAAATAATGACAATTTTGACCTATATGTATGCGAACCATCCATGTACATATATTTTTTATGCATTTTATGTGCTGTTCTACAATTATGGTAAAATCAAGTCCAAAATACAAAAAAATAAAAAGTTTACAAAGCAAACTTTTTTTTTTTTTTTTTTTATGATAATAATCCAAATCAAAAGGAGCAGATTTTTCAAACTTGTTGGTTTGTGAGTAAAGGGAATCCCTCGAGCAAAGTCTTAAATCTATTCAGTTGCACCTACATTTTTTCCATTTGTTTGCCTTGTAAATTTTGTTATGTGTGACTCCTTTATGGGCAATTGTATAAGTGTTTAAAAAAGCAGAATGAGCTGCAAAATGTCAAGAGTCTGGCTATGCAAGACTAAGAGCACTAAAAGATTACTTTCTGGTTCTTATGAATTCACACGTTGTCTCGATGTCAGACACGAGGCTCAGATTCGTCATGAACACATTCACTAAACTCGGCGATTTTTCCTGCTAATGTGTGTTTGATGCCAGCGGACCGGATGCTCTGATGTCATCACCGTGGCACATCCTGTTTCTTTCCTGAAAGGTTTTTCCACTCATTAGCATGCACTTATCAGTCACTTCTGCCATTCATCTCGTTCCGCTAATGACAAATACAAACCATAGTGTGAATTATATGCAAGCACTCACGCTGTGTAAGAACATTAAATCTCCCTGTGACATAAACAAGAGAACAGGGCACTGTGAAGGTGAAGAGAAACACTCACAAATCAATACAACGGCTGCTTAGGTGAAAACTGCACAGAATGTCCTTGTAAAAAATTTTCATTTTGCGGTTTAATATGACCTAGACATGTCTATATGTGGGATTCATCCATTATTAACCTCAAGTTTGAACAGATGGCACATTTTAAGTTTAATTATGTATTTGTGTGTCAACATCCCATATACATTAAGGCAAATAAATACATTAATTGTTAGAATTATTATGATTAATAATAATAAATCAGACCCTGTTGCAATTATTAATATTAATCAGTTTAACAGATAAAAATAATAATAAATCATACCAATAATAAAAATAATAAAGTTTTTGTCATATTATTATCATTATTGGACTAAACTTTGTTATTGTTATTATTATGATTATTAACAATAAATTAATTTCTAAAACAATACTTTTTAATATTAATAAAACGAACCAGCTAATAAATCAATGAATTAATAAATTAATATAATTTTTTATATTAATACAATAACCCAAACTATTAGTAGTAGTAGTTTTTAGTATTAGTTTTTAATAATAACAAAATAATATCAAACAAATAATAATTGTTTAATCATATTGCTACTTTTAATCATATTCTGCCACTTTGTGAGTTTGTCTGTAAAATGTACAACAAGTGTGTTTATCGTTAGTATAGTTTATGAATGTTTATCAAGTTGTGTTAAAAAATTATTACAGTTTGATCAGGGCCCATTTTTTCATTCTGTGCTTTTTATCAAACCATTAAACAGCCGGCAGCTATCAGTTTCCTCTCTGTGTCTGTCTCTAATGTTTCTGGATGTAGCTGGGAGACACTTAACATCTCTTTGAAGTGTGCAGATATTTTTAGGCATGGCACACCTAAGGGAGCTGGGGAGGAGGCCGAAACCAGTGGAGAGAGACGGGAAGCGAAATTTAAAGTAATCCATATTTGCTCTGGAGGACGTAGATTTCAAAGATTTAAATGTGACCTAGATTTTTAGCCGAGGCGTCAGTAAGCGCTGACATCACAGACTGACTTCACAGCTTTCTTCTCCTGTTATAATCTCACGGTTACTGCGCTTCTACTTTTCTGTATGTTCAGTCCCAAAAAGCAGCTAAAAGAAGCCCTATTACGTAAGCAGAGAGTCTCGCAATCATTCAGCTGAGGAACGTGAGGTTATGTGTATTGCAATGGTCTTTAAAGGAATTAAATAAAGGATTGAAATGGTTTTAATCAAACGAAGAAAACCTTTTGTAATCAGTTTGAACTTTTTGCAAAAACTGTTTTCATTTTTAAAAACAAACAGCGCTAGAAGAACATTCCGTTCCATTTCCAGAAGATTCTAATGTTTACTGTCGGTCAGTCAGGAAACTCCCTCTTCCCCAAACGCTTGGAGAACGTTCTCAATTTCTTTTTATAAAAATGTCAAAGTTATGGAATGTTCTGTGTTTTCTGGATGTGTACATACATTAAAAACACTAAACAGCGTTTCTTGTCTCCACACATTCAGCTGAATACATGAATCTCATAAACGGTTCGTTCTCTTTTAAATTTGACAAATTTTTTAAGTTTTTTTACTATTTTAAAGTTTGACAAAATGTTGATTAGTTTGCATCACAGGATGTCACTGATAGTTGTTTAACATTTCTATTGTAGCTATAACCAGTTATCAGATGGTCCACAAAACCAGACGTAAGGGTCGTTTTTCGAAATCTAAGCTTTCCATTGATGGGTGGTTTGTTAGGATCGGACGATATTTGTCTGAGATCAGCTATTTGAAAATCTGGAATCTGAGCGTGCAAAGAAAAATCTAAATGTTGAGAAAATCGCCTTTAAAGTTGTCCAAATGAATTCTTAGCGATGCATATTACTAATCAAAAATTAAGTTTTAATATATTTACAGTAGAAAATTTACAAAACATCTTACTGGAACATGATCTTTACTAATTATCATTTTGACCCATGCAATGGTTTTTTTTTTGGCTATTGCTACCCAGCGACTTAAGACTGGGTTCACGTCACGGTACAAGCTCACAACTATTATATGTTTATCTACATGTTACATCTTAAAATGAAACACTAAAGCTTCACACTGAAAATCATAACAAAGCCCCACTTCCTTTGATTTGATTGGCCATCTCAATAATAGTGACACTGATAGAGCTGTTAAAGCTGAGGCAGGACATCCTAACTTCTTATCCTACAATTAGACATCATAAGTGTGTTTTGTGTTTTGTCAGCTTAATTAAGACACGTCTCTCGCATGACAGAGTTTCTGGGTCGTAATTAGCCAGCAGCACTCAGCAGGTGAAGGATCTTGCTTTATAATGGTATCTCCACAGGTTGCGTTCTTTTCGCAAAAGCACAACGTTAATGGAAGGTCATGAAAGAAACGACGAACACTTTGCAGTTTTGACTTTATCATGCTCCCCTGAGGTGCCTTTATAGTGTTGAGCATTTCCAGGGAGTTTCTAGTTCGTATATTATTAACATAAATAGTCTTCGCCTGCAGTAGAGAGTCGTTCTCTGTCTGCACACAATAGAGCTGCTTCATGGCTGACAACAAGGGCGTAAGACTTCAGTAGAGACACTGTGACATGCCTACCAATATCCAGCGATTACTAACATGTTCCTAGCAATTTGGCATTTAATTCATCATTGATCAAACAATTAAATGCCAGTTGTCTGCCGTTATGTCCCCACCAATGCCAAAATCAATCCCATGCCATTGGCTGACAAGCAAGTTTTATTTCTCCAATATAATGTAAGTAAACACAACCTGAAAATGTAAACAAAATCATCCAAGTGTTTTTTATTCATGTTTAGGAGCATCTGTTTACAGTGGGACACATTTTATAGGTAATTTGCACAGGGAAACATAATATAATCTCACCGTTTTTAAAGTCTCAGTAATTTTTCAGCCCGTGTTCATTCGCCTCCAGGTCAAGATCCCCAGACGGATGCAGAACACATAAATTAGTTTTGCCATCTCATAAACGTTGAAGTGGTAATTTAACCTCTTGAGGTTATACTTCACTGTCATGAAGTCTGATGGCCTCGTGAGGGACCACCTTCATGCAAAACAATAAAAACAATATCCATTACCCTGCTAAACCATCTGTTAGTCAGCACACAAAAATATCCCTCGCTCAGCATAACGCTCACAGACATATGGAGTTACAGTCAAACTCTTTCCACATGTCTTATCCACTATAGTTTAGAAAATAGTAATATATTATGAGTAAAACTGTATTTTGATAATGTCAGATAACAACTTTAATGGAAAGGTATGTATGAATTAGGATGAATAGCTGTCAGCTGTTAAATTTAAGTGCACAGTTAGATAATACCAGTTTAGCTCAAACTATTACCAAGCAATGCTTCATTTTGTTCAGACTGTGGTGTTTGCATTAGCAATTAAAAAAATAACACTGAAGCAAAATACGGTCAGGTCAAAGTGTCTGAATAATGTGTGGTCCCAAATTTTTTAAGTCCAATTATGTCCAATGTATTTAGTCCAATGCATGAAGAATTTTTGGGTATAATATATCACTGTTGACTTTACTTTGCTGTCCTCACTGAACTATAGTGTCCTGCACCCACTAGTAAAAAATATAAAGAATTATATTTGGTGTCTGAATAATGTTTGGTTTGACTGTGTAAGTCTGTATGGCCATGATAACACCATATTCTGTCTGTTTTCAGTTTCTTGGCAATGGGTCAACCAAATTTGTTAACGCTTCATTAGCATTGGTGACCCTGGAGCACAAAAGCAGTCTGAAGTCTCTGAGGTTATATTTGTAGCAATAGCCAACGATACACTGTAATGATCAAAATTATACATTTTTATTTTATCCCAGAAATCATTAGGATATTAAGTGAAGATCATGTTCAATGAAGATATTTTGTTAATTTCCTACTGAATATATATTAAAACTTAATTTTTGTTCAGTAATATGCATTGCTTAGAAGTCATTTGAACAACTTTAAAGATGATTTTCTCAATATTAATGATGATTTTTTTGCGCCCTCAGATTCCAGATTTTCAAATAGCTGATCTCAGACAAATATTGTCCTCCTATCAAACCTTACACCAATGGAAAGCTTAATTATTCAGATTTTAGCACACATGACTGGTGTTGTGCTCCAAAGTCAAATATGTCATACTAGAAAAATAGTTTATAGCCCCTAAAAAGACCACAAAGACATGGCCTGAGATGCTATTTTGTATTCTCTATGTATTGTTTTAGAAACAAGAAGTCAGGGGACTAAAACACATTATCATTTTAGAGAGCATTTGACTGAACATAAATCATCTTACGTCTGTTAACCCAAGATGATTCATCAATCATTTTGATCACTATTCCTGTAAGAAAAAGACTGTTATTAAAATAATTGCTATACAATGTCAATTTTAACAAATCCGATTTTCCAGTAAATAAGTGACTTTGTTAAAAGATTGAATTAAGATTGTAAAAAATATCAATACATTTTTTAACTACTATACTGTTTTTTTATACAACTATACTATTTTTATAACATATTATGTATTAGGCCAAAATATTATACTTGTAGGCATATATGAATATATATATGAAATATATATATATGTGTATATATATATATATGAAAGATAAATATTGAATTAAATTTTTCTTCAAATCTTATACAGTATTGTTCAAAATAATAGCAGTACAATGTGACTATCCAGAATAATCAAGGTTTTTCGTATATTTTTTTATTGCTACGTGGCAAACAAGTTACCAGTAGGTTCAGTAGATTCTCAGAAAACAAATGAGACCCAGCATTCATGATATGCACGCTCTTAAGGCTGTGCAATTGGGCAATTAGTTGAATTAGTTGAAAGGGGTGTGTTCAAAAAAATAGCAGTGTGGCATTCAATCACTGAGGTCATCAATTTTGTGAAGAAACAGGTGTGAATCAGGTGGCCCCTATTTAAGGATGAAGCCAACACTTGTTGAACATGCATTTGAAAGCTGAGGAAAATGGGTCGTTCAAGACATTGTTCAGAAGAACAGCGTACTTTGATTAAAAAGTTGATTAGAGAGGGGAAAACCTATAAAGAGGTGCAAAAAATGATAGGCTGTTCAGCTAAAATGATCTCCAATGCCTTAAAATGGAGAGCAAAACCAGAGAGACGTGGAAGAAAACGGAAGACAACCATCAAAATGGATAGAAGAATAACCAGAATGGCAAAGGCTCAGCCAATGATCACCTCCAGGATGATCAAAGACAGTCTGGAGTTACCTGTAAGTACTGTGACAGTTAGAAGACGTCTGTGTGAAGCTAATCTATTTTCAAGAATCCCCCGCAAAGTCCCTCTGTTAAAAAAAGGCATGTGCAGAAGAGGTTACAATTTGCCAAAGAACACATCAACTGGCCTAAAGAGAAATGGAGGAACATTTTGTGGACTGATGAGAGTAAAATTGTTCTTTTTGGGTCCAAGGGGCACAGGCAGTTTGTGAGACGACCCCCAAACTCTGAATTCAAGCCACAGTACACAGTGAAGACAGTGAAGCATGGAGGTGCAAGCATCATGATATGGGCATGTTTCTCCTACTATGGTGTTGGGCCTATTTATCGCATACCAGGGATCATGGATCAGTTTGCATATGTTAAAATACTTGAAGAGGTCATGTTGCCCTATGCTGAAGAGGACATGCCCTTGAAATGGTTGTTTCAACAAGACAATGACCCAAAACACACTAGTAAACGGGCAAAGTCTTGGTTCCAAACCAACAAAATTAATGTTATGGAGTGGCCAGCCCAATCTCCAGACCTTAATCCAATTGAGAACTTGTGGGGTGATATTAAAAATGCTGTTTCTGAAGCAAAACCAAGAAATGTGAATGAATTGTGGAATGTTGTTAAAGAATCATGGAGTGGAATAACAGCTGAGAGGTGCCACAAGTTGGTTGACTCCATGCCACACAGATGTCAAGCAGTTTTAAAAAACTGTGGTCATACAACTAAATATTAGTTTAGTGATTCACAGGATTGCTAAATCCCAGAAAAAAAAAATGTTTGTACAAAATAGTTTTGAGTTTGTACAGTCAAAGGTAGACACTGCTATTTTTTTGAACACACCCCTTTCAACTAATTGCCCAATTGCACAGCCTTAAGAGCGTGCATATCATGAATGCTGGGTCTCATTTGTTTTCTGACAATCTACTGAACCTACTGGTAACTTGTTTGCCACGTAGCAATAAAAAATATACTAAAAACCTTGATTATTCTGGTTAGTCACATTGTACTGCTATTAATTTGAACAATACTGTATATAATTACATTTATGATATTAAATAAATGTTATAATGTTATAGAATTTTAATGCAATTTAGTTCTGTGTTTTGAAACCATATAATCATCACGTCAACTATAAAGACAAAGACGTATTATGAAAATGAGAAAAGCCTTAAATGTCTCAAGTCTCGTTGTCTTGCCTGCCAATAAAGCATCTGTACTTCCTTGCAACAATTTACCTCTCAAGATTTCTCTGAATATATCTTGGTAATAAGTCTATCTTGTTGTGTTTCATTAGCAGATTCGTGTTTTATGCCTTCATGTATTTTACTTCATATTTTCTGTTCAATCTTTGCAGTGTTGTTAGTGCGTTCAGTCACCTTCCGCTGGATATCTGTGAGATTCGTCTTGTTTTTGGCAGGGCAGGTGTGAGTGGTCTGGTTCCTGGTGTCCTCGGCTCTCAGCAGGTGGAGAGAAGCCGTGATTAATGCCGTGGTGCCCTTTACTGTTTCAGAGCGGCAGGGCGGCATTAGCATTCAAAACATGAAGAGCAGCCAGTGTGTGTCTGCTGTGGAGAACAGGAAAACAACAGAACACACGTTTACTCAATCTGTTCACACACACATGCACACACTGCAGTTCTGCAGTGCCGGTTTGCTCCATTTGCATTCAGTTTTTTCCCTCTCATAGAGCATCTAGTCTGTAAATTATTTGACAGACGCTTGAACAAGACATGCTAGCTGTCCTAGGCGACTTTACACAGATAAACCGATTTGCTCATTTCCTTAAAATGCAATCACAAACCTGTTCTCCTTCTGGGAGCCAATACTGAAAGCAATCTTTTAAGCACTTAATCAATACGGTTTCTGTGGCATCATTGTGAATTAATGTCCTGAGCGTCCTTGTTGTGTCCGATGGCATCTCTTCATCAATGGAAACATGTTCCTCATAAACAAATGAGTCAGATTTATCAGTTAATCATCACACTTTGCAACATCAACGCTGCAAATCCTTCAAACAAAACACATTTGTGCAACTATGCATAGATTTTCTAAATATGTGCGTGTCTTACTGCACTGGCAGATTTATTTCACTGACATCTTAAGCTTGTTTACTATTAAGATAAAATGCTCCCATTATAAAGATACATTGTTTAAAAGCCAAGTCAATGTCTAATGCAGTCCTGCGTCAGTACATTTATCTTATTTGAAGGTATTTTAGATATTTGAACTAGATAAAAACAAACTGTGATGATATATATGTAGTCCATACAAATATTTAAGTGTCTGATATCCAATATGCAGAACAAAGTATTTTTAAATTTAAAATATCTTCATAAAAATGATAATGTTTTAATGTAGGCCCATTTATATCAATAATTGTTTTAAATAGATATTTGTGCTCTCTAATCAATTAATTACAATTGCATCCAAAAATAAAAGTTTGTGTTTGCATAATCTATGTTTAATACATAAATACACACATGCATGTATATATTTAAGAAATATATGTAATTTATATTTATATATAATATAAATTAATTATATGTGTGTGTGTGTGTGTGTGTGTGTGTGTGTGTGTGTGTGTGTACCATGTATATTTCTATATACACACGCATTTAAGAAATATTTACATATATATATATATATATACTTTTATTTTAATGCAATTCATTGCAATTAATCGATTTGACAGCCCAATTCACAGAACGATATTTAACAATATTTTTATTTTTAAATAAAGAATACTTAGATACATGTAACTATAAAGACATAACATCCATTATTCATATTTTTTATATTATTTATGCCGTTTACACCTCTGCATGGTTAAAATGAATACTTTTTAATTCTTTTAATTCTGCTTGCCAGTATAACATTTCAAAAATACAGTCAAAAACAGCAGTATTGTAAAATAGAGTAATCATATTACAATGTGTTTTTTTTCATTGCTGAAGCACGGGACACACTTGCATTTCTTGCAAGTCACTATAAAAGCAGTACAAGTTGTTTTTAAAAACCCATCTCAACCAGCATGTTTCTCGTGAAGTAGGCTGTATTGTTGAAGGAAGTGTTTCTGGTTCGGTTAGTTAAGAAACCTGGCAACATCAACAGGGCCTAGTCTTTGCTCTGGTCATTTCGGCAGATATTAAGGAGCGAGATGGTCCCACCAGTGGTGGCAGTAAGTCAGTGTGAAATGGTTGTTCACGGCCCCTGATTCATTCTCCCAGCAGGCTTGGACAGAGCCCATAAACGCTGCTGAGGACGTAATCAATCTGAGTGTGTGTGTAAGCGTGCGCCGTGTCTGCCAGAGGAAAAATGTACTTTTGAAAGCCTTTATGCACATCCGTGAGTTTAGCGTGAAAAAAGAGACCAGGCTGTTAAAATGGTTCATTAGAAATGACAGTCTTTTGATGTATATTTCAGATAGATATGCATGTGTGTGTGTGTGTGTCTGATATCCAGTATGCAGAACATTTAAGTATTTTTTTATGCTTTTTGAAACTAAAATAATAAACTAACTGTGAAGACATAACATGCATAATAAATATTTTATAATAGTATTATTAATGGTATAGTTAATGCAATAGCCAAAATAAAACAAATATACATTTCTGCATAAGCTAATGCATTTTACAACTTTAGTATATTGTATAGATTACCATCAATTTCATGTATAACGGACAAACATGAATTATTAACATATACTTATTGTATTATTTAATATTTATATGTTTGTTTGAATAGTTGACTTAGTAAAGTGGTATATTAACATTAGCTCATGTATAATAAACTAATTAACCATAGTATAATTATAAATGAGCATTAACCTTGTAATTGTGATTCTCTGTTAGTTCTTAACTAATGAATTGAAGCTTATTGTAATGCGTTACTGATGTCTTTGTATTCTCCATTCCAAGCACATTTCCATTCCATTCCATTCTGATTCGTTCCATCCAGATCCATTTCATTCCATTCCAGCTGCATCATAATTCGTTTCTATCCTATTCCCTCCTAGCAAAGTCCATTCTTTCATTTCTTGCCTTTTCTTCAGTTCCTTTCCCCCTTCAGCGGTCGCGTTAGTGGCGTTTTCATTAACTCACAGATGTCTGTCGCAGCTGCCTATGTGTTCACATTAATAACCTCCACACACAAACCATTTGATCATCGCTGGCCCACAGCTAATGACCCTCGCCTGGCTTCACACCATTTCATGACTGTATATGGATGGAAAATACACAAGCGCTCTTTACTGAAGACCTGACTGAACCTTGAAAGCAGCAAACAGTAGACCGAGCAGTGAGTCAATAATACTGCAGAAACCTCTCACATCAGAGGGGGTTTGTGCAAACTGTTTGACAGATCAAGAAGCAAATCATCTGTATTTTAGTTCACATAAAGAAATTACGATTCAGTTATCATTTACTCATTCTTGTGATATCACTCATTTGTTCATATATCATTTATATATTTCTGAGCGAAGCAGAATATTCAACAACAACAAATGTGGAATAGTAATTTTTTTTTTTTTTTAATGTACTCACCCTCAGTCCATCCAGAATGTAGATGAGTTTATTTCTTTATGGGAACAGATTTGGCGAAATGGAGAAAGTGAATGGGTGCCGTCAGAATAAGAGTCCAAACAGCTGATAATAACACCACAATAATCCAATATAGTAATCGGGAGTGGTGTGGATTACATGTGGATTATTCTGATGTGGCTCTCATTTTGACGGCACCCATTCACTGCAGAGGATCCATTGGTGAGCAAGTGATGTAATGCTACATTTCTCCAAATCTGATGAAGAAACAAACTCATTTAGATCTTGGATGACCATGAGAGTGAGTAACTATTTAATTTGTACCCATTAAGATTTGTTTGGATGTTTTTCTGTGGAATGTGCAGGTGCCTTTATAGAACCTTCAGTGCCAATAAAGAACTTTTATTTTGAACAGAAATGCATTCTCGCTGCCTGCATGGTTAATCTGTAGAATTGTTTGCACATATTCAGAAACGCTTGCTTCATGACTGTTTGCAGAAACACTCCAGATTGAGTGTGCAGTACGAAAACCCTTCTGTCATGGGTGTCTGTCCTTCATCATGAGGGTGTTAAACACTAAGGCATGCAAACAGGTCACAGATCACTCACGTTGTATATCCTCTTTGTCGTGGCATTAGTGTCATTGATAATGTAATCAGATCTGTGAGCATCATCTTGGCCATTTCCATCAGGAAATTGTTTGCAGATGTAGGTCACGGTCTTAATTAGCGTGCTCGTTTATTAATTTTCAGCAGGTGGAAAACACTGCTATCATCAGCTGGATTTATGTGGCCGAGTAATTATTTAATTTATATTTAAATGAATATAATGTGAGTTCTTGGCCTGAGGGGTTTGAATGCTTGATCCTCAGTAAAAGGCTGGGAATTTTATTGGGTTATGATGATTGCAGACCTGTGGTATTAAGATGTCCATATGTTATATGATCATTTAGTGCATGAATTATTTATTAGTTTTATTCAGCAGTGTCATTAAATCGATCAAAAGTTACACTATATACATTATACACCGTATATACATTAGTTTGAACTTTCTATTCATCAAAGAATCCTGAAAAAAAAACATGCATCACAGTTTCCACAAAAATATGAAGCAGCAAAACTGTTTTTAACATGGATAATAATCATAAATGTTGAATTTGGGCAGCAAATCAGCTTATCAGAATGATTTCTGAAGGATCATTAAGACTAGCTTAACGATGCTGAAAATTCAGCTTTGATCACATGAATAAATGTAAAAATATATTCAGATGGAAAAAAGTTGTTTTAATATGTAAAAATATTTGAGAATTTTACCAAATAAAATTAATCCTTGGTGTGCAGAAAATACTTCTTTCAAAAATATTTAAAAATCGTACTTACCGCAAATTAAGTGCATTAAACAGTCTTACTGACCCCAAACCTTTGGGAGTATATATATGTATATATGAGCTGTAATTTCTTTTTTATGTGTCTCAGTTTCCCAGTTACACCTGGACACAGAGAAAGACATTGACAAATGCATGAAGAGAAGCAAAAAAGAATGAAATCCGGGACCTGTAAATTATTTATCTTCTTTTGTCAGCCCATCAGAGAGAGTAAATCCTTTTTCTACTTTTTTGGCTCTTTATCTGTTCTGTTGTGCCTAAGCTCTCTCTGTTTGTTATCTCTGACAGTCGTCGTTAGCCCTGTTTAAGCATTTCAACATCGGCTGGATTGGCTCTTGATTTGACTCTGAAGAGGCTGAGAGTGACAGAGATGTGTGAATGTCCCAGCAGAGGATTCGATCTGCACCGCAGGCCAAGTGTGCTGAAATACACCCTTTAATCTGCCAATTATCACTTGATACAGCGAGTGCTTTTGAAGAAGAACTAATCATTGGATTTGCCAAAGTTTGCCATCAGGTTAGTGATAACAGTGTTCTAGAATATATTCTGTTTGTGTTTTGTCTTTGTGTTTTCTGTGCAAGTATTCACAAATACCCATGTGCTTTCTAATTTAGATAAACCACCTGTAAATGGTTAAAGTGTTAAAATGCTCAAGAAAATCAAACTAAAACTGAATCGTGGACAGAATAAGCTGCAAATCGAGACGTTAGGCCACTACACATTCATCCACGCAAGACTCACAACAGGACAGGATGCAGATTTATTTGTGAATTCAGACAACAACTAACCATTTCTCACTAAAACAATCCTGGGCAGCACATTATTCATACAGTAAACACAAACACTGACTCCAGTAGTTTTTGTCATTGTGAAGCAGAGCACATAGACTTTGTCTGATCCTTCTCTCGCTCGCTTCCCATTATAGTGGTGTAATTACTTCTAATGAAGAAGTCTGTGTGCAGATGCAGGCTCTGATTAGGCAGACATCTCTCTCACACACACATACATAAACACTTCATCTTTAAACGTTCATTTTGTTAGTCATTTGTTCCGCAAATTGCTCCTCTCAGAAGAGCAGATTCATAATGAAGGGGTGCCGGTGAAATGGTGACTGCCTGAAGTGCACTGGAAGGCCTTAGTCTTGCAAATTACTGCAAGTTTGATGAATACTATTGCTCATTCTTACACTTAGGGATCTGTGCAAACCTTTAACACCAAAGTTTAGCATGTGCGTCATCTTTTGGTCAAAGCCCATTTCCTGCACATAAGACAAAGAAGCATGCTTTGGTAAATCATAATTATGTCGTAGGCTGTGTTTATTGGGACATAAAATAATAACGTCAAAATAATGGCACAAATGTATAATTATGACAAACATAAAATTTGTATATTAGAATTTATGACATTTGAAGTGATCATTATGAGATAAAAAGTCAAAAATTAGAAAAAAAGATTAAATGATGAGATATGAAACCATACTATTTACGATTGACATACTAATGGGGTGTTCACACCAGACGCGACTTGCGTGAATAAATTGCGTTATTCGCGAGTAGTTGGACGCTTGAACATTTTGAGTTTAATTGCTTCATTCGCGTGAAATTCACTTCACAACAGACGCGAATTCGCGTAAAGGGAGAGGCTTCTGATTGGTTGAGTTCACGCAGCATTGTGATTTCAACCTCCATTTATTCTGATAATTATCAAAATATTACTTTTATTGTGGCGTGAAATGTAGTTTTAAAAGTTGTTTTAAAGTAGTTTTAATCTAAAATATGCGGTTTGATTTATGAAGACAGCATTTATTAAAAAATTAGTTTCGCCAATTTCTGAGACGATCAGCTGCACCTGATCAGCGGGAGCTCCTGATTGGTTAAACAAAGTTCTGATTTTTCAACTCGAGCGATTCGGATGAATTCGCAACGTCTCATTCGCACAAATCATGCCACAGGATGTCTATTGCATCTTTGCATTGACTTAACATGTAAATCACTGACGCTTAATGCTTCATTCGCGTCTGGTGTGAACACACCATAAGTTTTAACTGAGATTACAAATTAAAAAATATGAGAGAAAAAAATCGCAATTATGACATAAAAATTATGAGGTAACATTAAAAAAGTGGGAATAAAAAGATAAAATTTGGATACTTAGTCATAATGAGACCGTAGAAATTAAATGAAATTCATGATTATGGTGAACATAAATTTTTGAGATAGAAAAGTTGAATTTATGACATTTGAAGTGATCATTATGAGATAAAAAAGGCAAAATGAGATATTAAATCATAACTATGAGATAAAAATATGAAATTATGAGAAATGAAGCCATACTATTTAAGACTGACATACTAAGTCTTAACTGAGATTAAAAAGTCAGTAATATAACAAAACTATGTCAATTATGACATAAAAATAAAACATTACGAGATAAGAAAAAGATAAAATTGGGATACTAAGCCATAATGAGACAGTAGAAATGAAATAAATAATTATGATGAACAGGTAAATGTTTGAGATAGAAAGGTAGAATAATTGACATTTGATCTAAAAATACAACGTTATAATATATATCGTTATAGATAAAAAGTCAAAATGGGATATTAAATCATCAATCAAATATGTGCCACTAAATACATTTCCGAGGCACCATTATTACATTCCCTTCTGCACGTTTCACGGTGGTTTCAAAGCTTAAATGTTCAGTGAATGGTGCTTAAATGCAGATTCAATACTTGACCCTGGCATGTTATTGTTATGTTGTTATAGGCATGTGTTGCTGTGTTTGTATTACATTGCTTCAGGTGCGTATTGCAGTGGTTCATAATTCAAATACCCAATATCCAATTACCTAAAAGTTAATGCTCTGAGTTTTACTGCCTCTAGTGTTCATTTCAACTGGAACCTGCAAAAATTCGTGTGTAGAGGTACGTTTTTTGAGTAACACTTCAATATCATCATTTGTTCTCCAGACATAAATGATTCTGTTTTTGTTTTTTTGCTGAGGAAGATTTTCACCTGCTAGATGATGAAAAAGCTGAATTTGATTTAAAACTGCCCCTCAGATTTCCTTCAGAATATGAAAATAACCCATATAAAACGTGCTAGCCATATTGCATGCGATCATTGTTCTGTTATATTAATATTTTGATCAGTACTGGCTGTTTCGGTTTAAATGCTAACCACATCAGCTCTCAAACGAGTTTGTTATTGGCCGTGTGGTGACGTTGCACTGACAGCTGCTGATTTGAACTGTCTTCTTTAATGTTGCTCCTCATTCTGGACTCTATTGCCGTCTGCTCACAGTCCTTGACGAGAGGACACGCTCGGTCGCAGCACCAGGCACCGCACATCACCCGGCTCGCATGACTTCATCAGCGCTCCGCTTCAGTGCTGGGGAGCTCCACATCATGCATAAACATGAGCTGTCACTATCACAGTGAGGCCCCAGAGAGCCCGAGCTGCCAGCCAAAAGCAGGACTGTGGACACATGCTGCAGTGTGTGTGTAATTTGGAGGAGTTTCAGGAATGTGGAGCACAAGGCCGTGGTTGGTGCCGCGGTGTGCTTCGGCTCACAGTCGCAGTGGATCAACACATCTAGCTAAGAGAGCAAATAGAGGCATCTCTCACACTGTCCTGACATCCTTACCAAAAAATATGATCTGACTTCGATTGGTAGATGATAAAAATGGCCGGAAAAAAGTTACATTTATGACATACTGTGTGATGAATATGAGATTAAAAGCCCTAATTATGAGACACAAAATCATTGTTATGTGATCTAAAGGTAAACATAAAAAGACATAAATTGAAATTAGGAGACAAAGCCATAATTAAATCTCAAAACTGACATAAAAAGTCAAAATTCTGAGATAAAATGTTGAATTTGACATACTAAGTGATGATTATAATATCTTGAAAAATAACACAATTATGGGATACTATGTCATAATTAGGAGATTAAAGCCCAAATTATGAGATACTAAATGATAAGTATGATATAAAAATGGAATTGATTTTAAAGTTGAAATTATGAAATACAAAGCCATAATTCTGTCAAATCTGACATATTAAGTCAGAACTGTGAAAATAAAGTCCTAAATATTACAAAATTGTGAGATAAAAAGTTGAATTTATGACATACTAAGTGATGGTTATGATATAGAAAAAAAATAATAGAATACTGAATTGTAATTATTAGATAAAAAGCCTAAATTATAAGATGCAAAGCCGTAATTATAAGTAAAAACTGACAAATTATGTTATAACGTAGATTTAAAAAATCCAATATAAAAAAGTCAGAATTATGAGATAAAAAGTTTAATATATAACAAGCTAAGTGGTGTTATAAAAGCCCAAATTAGGGGATACGAATTGATAATTGTGAGACAAAATAAAAAATTATGACTTAAAACGTTGAAATGATGAGATAAAAAGCCATAATTATAATAACTGAGGCATTTTTACATACTAAGTCATTACTAAAATGATGTGTCTTAATTATGACAAAAATGTAAATTAAAAGATTTTGAGATTGGGATCCAAATCCATAATAAATAAAACTTTTGATTAAAAGCCCTTAATATGACAGTTATGAAATAAAAAGTCAAAACTATGCAAAAAAAAAAAAAAACTATTATGATTAAAAAAAAAAGTTAAACAAGAAAGAAAAAATGGCAAAAAAAAAAAAAAAAAAAAAAAAAAATATATATATATATATATATATATATATATATATATATATATCTTTTAATTCTGTTGGAATAGGTATTTTGTCCCATTAAACTAAAAAGTTGCTCTAAGTTCAGACTGCATCATTTAAATTTAATGAAGGCATGAGACATAACATTTATATCTTAAAGATTAATGTCATCATTTGCTACTGATATTTGACCATCTGTATTCTTTCCGTTTCCAAACAGTCAAAAAATTTTACATTCCAGTTCCGGTTTTGCATTTAGTAAGGTTTAACATCAATAATTATCCTATTTTAGAATCACAAAGCTACATTAGATATACTATATAATTTTCTGGATTTAGCAAATATTGTATTTGAGCGCCGCCTGGGGGTTATACACAAAAACCACATTATACACTGCAGAAACTAATAACTAATGATAAAATCAGTTAATGTTAACCATAGACATATAAATACCTAGACGCCTCATTGGCCGCTTTGAGCCGTTGCCGCGATACGTCAACGCGTCCGCCATGTTAGTGAGGGCAAGACTGCCTTAAAACAAATGAAAGTAAACGGGGGAGCTGCTTTTACTGAATAAAAACACGATAACGTTCACATTTATCAACCGATTTCAGAGGTTTGTGATCTACGTGCAGTTAAAAAAACATTGGCTCCAGTTATTTAGTTAGGTTTGGAAAATTATTAATTGAAAGCTCACATTTGTCTCACTTGTTTATTTCGTTTATTTTTTCGGTTTACAAATCTGTTAATTTAGTATAACTGTAACATATTCATGTGATGTAATTTGAATGTACATTACATGATATGTAGTTGTTTTATTGCTTTCTCTGTGTTCAATCCCAACATTTTTCTTACTTTTTGTTTCTCTCTTTCTTGTGTCTCAGGTCACAGCTCATTCCCTTTGAAATACTGGGTTAAAATCTAAATAATACATATTTAAATACTAATAATTTCCTATCGTTTAGAAAATGTAATAAAACAAGTAAATACAAATCAAATAATAACATGTAACTGATGAGGCTATGGATCCAGAAGATGAAAATATGCACTGATACAGTGCACTGTAGAAATATAGTAGAATGATATTTTATATTAAAAAGTATATGTAGTACAACTTAAAGTAAAGTTGGGGGGGGGGGGGGTGCACTGAAAAATCTGTCACCTTTTTCAGTCCTTCTGAGTTTGCAGGTATGAATTTATTCTGAATAATTCAGATTGCTTTCATTTATTTATTTCAAAATGTTTTGTGTTATGTTGTCCATTGTTGATAGTTTTCATTCTTAAGCTGTGAAAGGAACATTTTTAAGGACTCAACACAACAGCTTTTATGATGCAGAAGCCACTAGTTTTTGATCCTGAATATATTATTCAGGTGTTTTGTTATTTATTTCAGAAATCCTTGTGATATACAGTCTTGGCCAAAAGTTTTGAGAATTACATAAATATTAGTTTTCAAAACGTTTGCTGCTAAACTGCTTTTAGATCTTTGTTTCAGTTGTTTCTGTGATGTACTGAAATATAATTACAAGCACTTCATACGTTTCAAAGGCTTTTATCGACAATTACATGACATTTATCCAAAGAGTCAGTATTTGCAGTGTTGAACCTTCTTTTTCAGGACCTCTGCAATTCGACTGGGCATGCTCTCAATCAACTTCTGGGCCAAATCCTGACTGATAGCAACTCATTCTTTCATAATCACTTCTTGGAGTTTGTCAAAATTAGTGGGTTTTTGTTTGTCCACCTGCCTCTTGAGGATTGACCACAAGTTCTCAATGGGATTAAGATCTGGGGAGTTTCCAGGTCATGGACCCAAAATTTCAACATTCTGTTCCCCGAGCCACTTAGTTTTCACTTTTGCCTTATGGCACGGTGCTCCATCGTGCTGGAAAATGCATTGTTCTCACATTTTTGAAACAAAATAGGATGAGTTTAAAAGTCTTTGTTAATTTTGTGTGACTAAGCCAGAAAGAGAGCAGCATAAAAGGGAGATGGCAAAAATTGTTAAAACACTGCTTCACTAACCTGCTCGACTGTTAGCATACCTGCTACCATGTGCTACATTAAATGTATAATGTATAACATTTTGATACATTTAACAATACAAATAAAACATACTATATTTGATTAATGTCCATAGTTGCCGATAAGCTTTTAATATAAGTTGTTTTTAATATAAGTCACCATCTGACATTTACTGCTCTGCACCACAAACATCCCGTTTTGACGCGTAAATTAAAGTCTCCGCAACTTTTCCACGCAAACCTGGAAGGCACAAAACATTTGATTCAGATCGGGACTCCGAAGCGCATTTTGCAAATCATTTGAGATCAGGCCTTTCCAGCGGATTTGCAAAACATTTGATTCTATCATGTACTTGTCTAGATCAACTTTTAATAAAGAGAAAGAGGTTTAGAGACAGATTGTTAGTAATCCCACAGTCCATAGCATCAGTAACTGTATAATTTAGTAAGGGAAAATTAAAACAAAAATAGGATGAGTTTCAATTTTTATTTTATGTAGCAATGGTCATCTTAACCTCTGTGCAGTGTTCAGGGTATTTCAGGACCCTCAATTAAATTCTAATTCATCTAAATGACATGACACTTAATGACTTTACCAAAACAGAAATTGGGATGTCTGATTGTATATTAGTGTAATAAAATCACTCAGAATGTTCATATAGTGCTTTTTGTTTAAAATTTTAATTTTAAATGTTTTCCAGTAAATGGCAGAAATCTACCACTTAAGTACGGCAAATTTTTATATGACCATGTATGAAAGCAATAAATGTAGATATACTTTAAAGTTAACTACATATTTATTTTGTGTAAGCATTTCATATAAACATGTAATACTTTTTTTTTTCAAAAATGTAACATTTAAACAAATTCCATATCAACAGTATAGTAAAAACATTAAAGGAAGTGACGTTACAATTCATGATTGTCTAGAAGATATTGGTGTTTTTAATTTCACCTCTTAAAGCACTTTCTTTTATCAATGCAAATATCAGTATTCAACATTTTGGGATTAAAACATTATGCATTTGTAATTGCAGGTTAAATGCATTTATATCTTGCATTAAACAGTATGTGTAAACATCTGTCGGGGTCTCTAGAGAGCGATGTGTAGAGGATTAAAACTTGAGCCAGAGGTTCTTCACCGCTATGAGGAGACCTTTGACGTTAACGTTCTTCCATCTGGTCTCATCATCCACCCTGATGCTCCACACCTTGGTGCAGATGGCAAAGTTGTGGACCCAAATGAAGAACATCTCTGTGGCCTGGTAGAGGTTAAGTGCCCTGATGTGAAAGAAATCGGAAAGGCATCCCACGTTGAGTTTATTGGGGACCATGCAAAACTGAGAAAGAAACACACAATTGGCATTCCACGGTCAGCTGATGGTTACTGGCTTAGTTAACCTGGTGTGATCTTGTGACAAGTACAAGAGGTGACTTCCATGTGGAGAGGGTATGGAGAGATGATGAGCTGATCACAGAGATCACAGCTAAAGTTGTTGAATTCTACTTTGGCATATACATTAATTTTTTGCAAGAAAGAAAATAGGCATGAAAAATTTACCAACAAATGATGTTCCTGTTCTATAGTGATTGTAGTTCTATAGTGTTCTATTACAAGAAAAAACAGTTACCCCAATAAGTCATGCTTCAATTTATTATATTTTATTGTTATTTATGTTATATTGTTACAACATACCTACCACAAACTGGAAAGATATGTCAGGAGGGGTTGGTGATTTCTGATGTGTTCAGAATCTGAAACGATATTGCAGATCATAATTAAAAGTTAAAGAGTTAGATTTTTATAAAAAATTTCTGACTTAAATTTTCCCCCTAAAATCTAAGCATTAAATTCAGCAACAACAAAAAAAGCACACTGAGAAGTATGTGAAAGATTAGATGTATAATGTTGGTTAAAACCCTGGCTGAGAAGGTAACAATAGCTTAAACTTACTGGAAGATAGCAAAATGTGCTTATCACAAAGCAGACAAGTTACTAGCAGGTGAAGAGAAGCATGGTGTCACTAGCAGGTGAGGAGGAGCATGATGTCACTAGCAAGTGAGTAGATGATGCTGATGTCACTAGCAGGTGTGTAGACGATGCTGATGTCACTAGTAGGTGTGTAGACGATGCTGATGTCACTAGCAGGTGTGTAGACGATGCGGATGTCACTAGCAGGTGTGTAGACGATGCGGATGTCACTAGCAGGTGTTTTTTCCAGCTCCTTTAATTTCCCATGCCTCAGCAAGAGCACTTAATTAACATAAAGCACACAACAATACATGTATTATTTTGTGTTAAATATAACACTTTAATAAAAACAACTAATTAATTTGGAAAGTTACTATCACATTCATGCAATAACATACCAGTTACTTAGAACATCAATTCAAAGTTAAATAACCTACAAACCATTATACAATAATTTGAATTCTGCTTGTACAACAGATGTTTGTTCAACTGCTCGTATTTCCTACATTGTTGTGGATTTTATTGATAACTTTAAATGTCTTTTTTAATTCTGTGTGACTTAAGCCAGAAAGAGAGCAGTATAAAAGGGTGATGGCAAAAATATAAAAACACCGCTTCACTAACCTGCTCGACTGTTAGCATAACTGCTACCATGTGCTACATTAAATGTATAATGTTACATCTAACAATACAAATAAAACATATATTATATATATTATACTATATTTGATTAATGTCTATAGTTGCCGATAAGCTTTTCAATGTTTGTGAACTTGCTCCGAATCCCAGATCTCAAGTTATTTTCCAGTGAAAGCGCGTTCATCGGCAACTAGACATTAATCAAATATAGTATAATATATATAATATATGTTTTATTTGTATTGTTAGATGTAACATTATACATTTAATGTAGCACATGGTAGCAGTTATGCTAACAGTCGAGCAACTATAGAGTTATTGTTTTAATTAACACATTACACTCACCTGGGACTGAACGGCTGTTGTAATCGTGCTCAGGCACCATCTCGACATTTACTGCTCTGCACCACAAACATCCCCCGTTTTGACGCGTGATTTAACGTCTCTGCAACTCTTCCACGCAAACCTGGAAGGCACAGCCCACAGTGCGAGATCGACCGTACTCCGGTTGGACACGGCCCCTCATCCTCTGTGAAGTGCTTAGCACACACTAAGTACCTTTCCTCACAGTAATTGTCGCCTCCTCCTCTCGCCATATAGCCATTTTTTTTCGTCGTTGGGAAAACTATATGAAATGATAAATATGTTTGTTTTTGTTTTTTTTAGAACACAAAGGCACACTATACACATCTGAATTCTTTTGGTCTCCGCCATTTTTCGGCAAGCGAATGAACGCGCTTTCACTGGAAAATAACTTTAGATCTGGGATTCGGAGCAAGTTCACAAAACATTTGATTCAGATCGGGACTCCGAAGCGCGTTTCGCGAATCATCGGGGCTTCAGAGTTTGCAAAACATTTGATTCAGATCGGGACTCCGAATCGCGTTTCGCGAATCATTTGATCGGGGCTTCGGAGTTTGCAAAGCATTGATTCAGATCGGGAGTCCGATTTGAGAATAATTTGATCGGGGCTTCGGAGCGAGTTCGCTAATCATTTGATTCAGATAGGGACTCCGAAGCGCGTTTCGCGAATCATTTGATCGGGGCTTCGGAGTTTGCAAAGCATTGATTCAGATCGGGAGTCCGAATCGAGAATCATTTGATCGGGGCTTCAGAGCGAGTTCGCTAAACATTTGATTCAGATCGGGACTCCGAAGCGCGTTTCGCGAATCATTTGATCGGGGCTTCGGAGTTTGCAAAACATTTGATTCAGATCGGGAGTCCGAATCGCGAATCATTTGATCGGGGCTTCGAGCGAGTTTGCAAAACATTTGATTCAGATCGGGACTCCGAAGCGCGTTTCGCGAATCATTTGATCGGGGCTTCGGAGTTTGCAAAGCATTAGCCGCATTTCCACTGTCGGGCCAGTGCGAGCCAGGGCTTAAAGCGGGCCGGGCGGGGCTCATAGCCCCGGGCCAGTAGCACCGAGGCCAGAGTAGCGCAGGGTTTCCACAGGGGAGCTTGAAGCTCCGCTGCTCGTCACTAAAACACGCCCTTTACACGCCTCTCAGAACAACGTCATGCAACCTCATTATTTCACTAACAAAGATAAGTTATCAGAAAACTAAGAAATAAGTCACTGGAACATGCGCGATCACAAAACGAACATGATAAAAGCGGCCGTTTGTTTGCATGCTTTGTTATTCAAATTCAAAAACATGGATGTTTTAACTATAGAAAAAGTGATACATTGATCATAATGATTTAATTTATCAAGACTCAAAATTAATCGCACATAAATACACTTTATATTTTATTTATTTATTTTTAACGCTTATGAAAATAGCCTGCTTATAGAGTCTGTTTCTGTTTATCTGTAGTCACAGTGGCCTATACGTCACATTAAGAATGAATGATATCTTTATTTTTATAAAGGATCCCGAACAAAAACATTATTATATTTTTATAATAGGCAACATGAGCTAAACTCTCGATACGAGGCTTGTGATAGATAATATAAGTTAGTAAATACACGATTGTGATAGAGAATAAGAAGCTGACGTCTGATTTCTTCAAGCGGTCATATTTTCCATGTTTAGCTAATGTTAATGCCCAGCGTGCACAGTCTTTTACATCGCTTATAAATATTTCTGCCCTGTATGGTGATTATAATCCACATTGGATCAAGTTATTTCAAACACTCGCTGCTGACTGAAAGTGAGTTTTGAGCTCAACTTATTTAAATAAAGCGTTTAATGCTGGCGTTATAGCGGCTATCTTTCTGAAATGATCCACAGCGCAGACTCTCTATTTTTATAAAAGCTCCCGAACAAAAATCATTATTATATTTTGATGATATGCAACGTGGAGCTAAACTCACGAAACAAGACGACAGATAAAATGTTACTTACTAAATACACAATTGTGATAGAGAATAAGATGCTGACGTCTGATTTCTCCAAGCGGTCATATTTACCATGGTAATGTTAATGTTTATCGTGCATAGTCTTTTACATCGCTTATAAATATTTCTGCCTTGTTTAGTGATTGTAATCCACATCGGATCAAGTTATTTCAAACACTCGCTGCTGACTAAGAGTGAGTTTTGAGCTCAACTGATTTTTAAAAAGTCTTTAATGCTGGTGTTAAAGTTGTTTTCTTTCTTAAATGATCCGCGCTGACGCTCTCCAGACGCGGAGAAACTCCGCCTTTGTCCGTAACCCCTCCTCTAACCCCAGCTGGCCCGCTTTGGCCCAAGGATTTCGTCGGGCCGAAAAACCCTGGCCGTTGGCCCCAAGGAAGCCCCGGCGAGGCATGATCAAGCCCCGGAAGTGACAGTGGAAACGCGACTGGCCCTGGCACGCACTAGCACGCCCGGTCCTAGCTCGATAGTGGAAACACGGCTCGGGAGTCCGAATCGAGAATCATTTGATCGGGGCTTCGGAGCGAGTTCGCTAATCATTTGATTCAGATAGGGAATCGGAAGCGCGTTTCGCGAATCATTTGATCGGGGCTTCGGAGTTTGCAAAGCATTGATTCAGATCGGGAGTCCGAATCGAGAATCATTTGATCGGGGCTTCGGAGCGAGTTCGCTAAACATTTGATTCAGATCGGGAGTCCGAATCGAGAATCATTTGATCGGGGCTTCGGAGTTTGCAAAGCATTGATTCAGATCGGGAGTCCGAATCGAGAATCATTTGATCGGGGCTTCGGAGCGAGTTCGCTAAACATTTGATTCAGATCGGGACTCCGAAGCGCGTTTCGCGAATCATTTGATCGGGGCTTCGGAGTTTGCAAAACATTTGATTCAGATCGGGACTCCGAATCGCGAATCATTTGAGATCAGGCCTTTCGAGCGGATTTGCAAAACATTTGATTCTATCATGTACTTGTCTAGAATCAACTTCTAATAAAGAGAAAAGAGGTTTAGAGACAGATTTTTGTTAATAGCCTGTTAGTAATCCCACAGTCCATAGAATCATATATATATATATAGAATCATATACATATATATATATAATTTAGTAAGGGAAAATTAAAACCAATTTTTTTTGTAGCAATGGTCATCTTAACCGCTGTGCAGTGTTCAGGGTATTTCAGGACCCCAAATTAAATTCTAATTCTAATAGTGCATCATACAAGTGTTTATTTGAGTTGAATATTTCGATATTCATGTAAGGTAACGAAGCCATAATTTGATAAGTTTACATTTACATTTATTCATTTAACAGACGCTTTTATCCAAAGCGACTTACAAATGAGGATAAAAAACAACACAACAAAAACAACAAAAAGAGCAACAAAAAGTTTATAAGCGAGAATAAACAAGATGCATGCAAAATGAAGGCAGATATTGTCTGATATGTTAAGAAATAATATAAAAATTTAAAAATATTTTTGCCAAAATATTTGACTCAAAAAGTCCAGATGATTCAAGCTGTTCATGACTGTGAGTGTAACAGCAGCAGCAGAGATTGAAAACATTTAAAACTATGATTCCTCGATTTAAAAAAATAAATAAAAATGTAGCAAAACATTACATTCAGATGATATGTAGAACTCTCTGTGATTATCAGTGTCAGACTGTGTGTGTTGTTTTGTCCGGGGCTCGTGGGAGAGGCGTACTACTCTGGCTGTGACATCATCATCCTGGGGAGGGACTTTGAGAGGATTCAGATCATCCCAGGAGCCATACACGGGAACATCCAGGTGGACACACACACACACACACACACACACGGTTCTGGCGTCCAAACAACATCAAGGTCTTTATAAACTGTTACAGCACTGACTCAAGAGTGACACATAGCATAGCTTTTAGCCTCATCATTGCAGTTTGAGGTTTAGGAATTAGTTTTTTTATGTTTATGTCAGTTTTAATAATTTTAGCATTTCAACTTTTTCGTAAAAATGTACTACTTTAATTTTAGTACTGTTTTCATTTAATTTATAGTGCTTTTTACTTTACAAATAATTGGAAAACAACTTTACAGAAAATTAAGTTTCTACAATATTTAGTCGTAGCTTACACGATTTATCTATATCATTTTACTTTAGCTTTATTTCAATTACAGAAAACTGTTTTTAGTAGTTTCAGTTTTAGTTAACAGCAATGACACATAGTTGGTTGCTTTGGGAATTACTAGTTAGGAATAAAAGTTTAACTGTGTGTGCTTATTTTACAGATTTATTTTTTAAAATAAAATGTAAAAATTATATATTTTTTTGTACGAGTTTCTGTCTTCTGCTGGATGCTAAAAAGATGATGCTTTAAACACCAAACAGTTGATGGTACCCATTCACTTCCATAGTATTTCTTCCTGTAGCATAGAAGTCATTGGGTGCCGTCAACTGTTCACTCTCAAAAAAACATTTTTTAAAGCTATTTTTTAAACAGTGAAACAGGTAGAGGAATCAAGTGAGTTTCCCGAAGGCCCTGACACGCACCAGCTAATCGAATAAAAAAAATATAGCTACCGATCAGCCAATCAGAAAATAGTATTGCTGTATCTGGGTAAGATTTTCACAGGATCGTGCGCAACACAGATTCAGACGCTCGAAGAGTATACGATCGCAGGATTTGATTATTTGATTCCTCTCACACAGACAATACAGTTAAATGAGTGTTAATCTAAACTGTGTTTGAATATGAAGCAGTTTGTGTGTGAAAACATTTGTGAATAAGCCAATCAGCTGTCACTCGATTTCTGAGCCACTAACTAGAATAAGATCACAGCTACTTTTATTTTCAGTATAAATATGGAGTTGAAAACACAAGGCTTGATGAAATTATACTGTGATAAATATAAAGCATATTTGTGATCATCGAGGCTCCTGCAGACATATGTTTTAGGAAGATTGTCCAGGGTTTATTTTTTACTCTTTTCTCTTACCTGTCACCGTTTGACTCGGACACAAACACGAGAGATTTTAATTTGATGAAGGTCATGGTGTTCTTCTTCACCACAGAGAATTATGCTCTTCCTCTTGTTTTCCAGCTCAAATATCTGAACATCCTTAAATCAAGAAGCATTTACTGAAATATAAATGAGTTCAAACCTCTCAAATCTGAATATATACGCCAATGAATCTAATTTTATATCGAGTATGAAGAGATCTGTAATATACTTGACTGTATTTAATGAGAAAATAAATTACTTAATGCAACATCCATTATTTCTTTGCTGGGTTAAAAAATTTTTTTTATGAATGATTATGGCATCTTTTATTATAAACATGAGTGCAGTATTAGCATTTTTATCAACATTATTAGAAATGTCTGAATGAATCAGAATCAAACGATTAAGTGATTAATGCAGAGGTTTTCTTCCTTAGTATTTCTGTCTTGTTTTCTGGTATAAATTAATGCTTTCATACGATTAATCGCTTTAGAATATGAGCTGGGTCATTCTGTCGATTCATTCATTCAGGGCTGCTCTGGGTTTAGTACAAACACAACACTAGTCTAGGGAGGTATAGTCTTGTCTCTGAGAACAGCTTTCCTCAGCTTTCCTTAAGGTTGTCCTTGTCCTGTTTGCAAATGACTAAAAGGGAAGAAAAAAGAATACATAGAATAAGTTCACAGTTTTATGAAAAGCAATGAAATCCTTATAATCAAGTGATGATGAACTTAATCGGTAACACTTTTGAATAACGGTCCATTAGTTAATATTAGTAAACTACTTTAGTTAAAATGATCTAAGCAAGAACAATCCCTCAGCATTTATTAATCTTAGTTGATGTTCAATTCAACATTTACTAATGCATTATTAAAATCAAAAGTTGTGCTAACAATGAAAACCTGTATTTTAATTAACTAACTTGAACAAAGATTAATAAAAACAGTAATAAATGTATTGTTCATTGTTTGTTCATGTTCGTTAATGAATCAACTATCATTAACTAAAGTGTACTTCATCTTTGTAAATAAGTAACGTTAGTGAAATTAAAGAGAGAAGATTTAGCTCTATCATTAATCTAGACAGTCAAAGGGCTCACTCTGTATATTGTGCTCATAACACCATTTAGTTTATTATATAAACGGCAATATAAGTTAAAAACGTAATAAGAATTCATTTAAACTTTGAATTCTTATGAAGTCTCAGCTTTCACTGCTAACTACGTTAGCGATATCGCTAGCTATTTATTAATAGTCTGACACTGGCTGTCAACATAATGTTAAAAATGACCAGAAAACATCTGAAGAACAGCTGAGTCTTACCTGTGAAAGATAACACCCCGAGATCTGTTTTTATTATAGTGTGACGGTTTGTAGATGTCCAATCTGTCGATGAGTCTGGTATGTTTTCTTCTTTCCTGATGTGAGAGTTATGAGGGTTGCCCGCTCCAATATGGCGGCGACGTTGGTGTGCGGTCGAGCGGCCAATGAGGCGTCTAGGTATTTATATGTCTATGATGTTAACTATAAAACAACACAAAGAACTTCAAAAATAAAGGTAAAACACCTGAAAAATAAATTACATTAAATTAACACAGTACACACTGTGCCATATTCTTATGACTCTTTAATACAGTATACATGATTAGACTAGTTTAAGCACTACTGCTGATGATATTATAGATCAGTGTTACTAAGCAATTTATCACTCTAGTCACAGGTACAATGTTACATCTTGTGGCTATACTTCATAAATAATGTGTACTTTACTATTTATTCCAGCGTTAAGCCTTGAACTTTTTTTTTACGTCAACAAAACGAAGAAAGGCTTCAAAGGTTTAGGGTAGCGAGTTTTAAATTTTATTTATAATATGATACAAGAATAATGTGCAAGAATTGGAAATGGATGGGAACGTGGACCTGTACAATATTAACAAAATGTATCTGTAATGTAATCCAATGGCAAACACACAAAGCACAACACTCAGTTGTTCAGTTTGGCCATGATTGTGTCAAAGGATACATCTTATCAAGATATATATATGTTTTTACACAACATTTCAGCTTGTATACATTTATTGGTTTGTAAGGTTTTATATATATTTATATATATATATATATATATATATATGAATATAAAGTGCAAAAACAAGAACACTTACAGTGAAGGCATGGCCCTGAAGTGCTGTATGTGACAACATGCGTGTCCTTGTACTAGTGTGCTTGTGTGTGGGACTCTATCTATGTACAATATGGCAATATGGATAGACTATCATATACACACACACACACACACACACATGTACGCAGACACACACTGAATATGGCCTAGGCTGGACTGACGTCATATGAAATTCAACCCCTCCAGCACATCGATGAATAAGAGTTCAAGGAATATCAGTTGAACATCATTCGTCTATTTGCAATACATTTGAGTCTGTGCAATAAGTTGAGTTATACAAATACAATTAATGTACAGATGAACAGATGAAAAAACGAGCTAACTTCTAAATTTCCCCTTTACATTTAAAAATAGACATTATTTGTATAATATCACTCCTTCGGCCTTAGTAAAATAGCACCACAGGGTTGCACCTTTCAAGCCTAGAAATACAAAATTACCTGATAGAAGAACTGAGCGTTGTCTTGCTTTGGAAGAGTAAGGCATTTTCGTTGTTTTTGAAAGGATAAGTAAAATACATAAGCACTGTTAGTTGACTAGATTACATTTTATATTGCATATAATTATATGATTCGCCTTTCGTTCATATATTTTTAAAATGTAATTTCTCTTTCACAATTCTTCTCGTGAAAATTTTTCGTTGTAATGATGAATAGTTTTTCTTCTAAAGCAAGCGCATGTAGCATCACAGTTGCAGTTTGTCATTCTTTCGAGAGAATGTGTGTCGGTGTCCGTCTTCTGCTGTCCAGTTCATTTTTTTCTTGAACAATCCTTAGCCTAGTTTTGCTGAGAGCCCTAGCGAAATGGAAAGGAATTATTTTTAATAATCATTTTCAAACTTAAATAAAATTCTAAATTGTGAGATAAAAAAGTTACAATTAATTATATGGGGAAAAAAGAACTAAACTCAGAATTCCAAGAAAAAAAAGAAAACATTGTGAAATTTATAGTCAGAATGTTGAGAAAAATTCTAAGAAAAACGTCAAAATTGTGAGATCTAAACTCAATGTTCAAAGAAAAGAAACTTAAAAATTGCATGATCTAAACTCAACAGTCAGAGAGAAAACATCAAAATTGCGCGATCTAAACTCAACATTCAGAGAAAAAACTTCAATTGCAAGATCTAAACTCAACATTCAGAAAAACAAAACATCAAAATAGCAAGATCTAAACTCAACATTCAGTAAAACAAAACATCAAAATTGCATGATCTATGCTCAACAGTCAGGGAAAAAACGTCAAAATAGCGAGATCTAAACTCAACATTAAGTAAAACAAAATATAAAAAATGGGCGATCTAAACTCAACATTCAGAGGAAAAACATCAATTGCGAGATCTAAACTCAACATTCAGTAAAACAAAACGTAAAAATTGCATGATCTATGCTCAACATTATGAGGAAAAACATCAATTGCGTGATCTAAACTCAACATTAAGAGAAAAAACTTCAATTGCACGATCTAAACTCAACATTCAGAAAAACAAAACGTCAAAATAGCGAGAGCTAAACTCAACATTCAGTAAAACAAAACGTCAAAATTGCATGAGCTATGCTCAACAGTCAGGGAAAAAACTTCAAAATAGTGAGATCTAAACTCAACATTCAGAAAAACTAAATGTCAAAATTGCGCGATCTAAACTCAACATTCTGAGGAAAAACATCAATTGTGTGATCTAAACTCAACATTCAGAGGAAAAACATCAATTGCGAGATCTAAACTCAACATTCAGAAAAACAAAACGTCAAAATAGCGAGAGCTAAACTCAACATTCAGAAAAACAAAATGTCAAAATTGCGCGATCTAAACTCAACATTCTGACGAAAAACATCAATTACGAGATCTAAACTCAACATTCAGAGGAAAAACATAAATTGCGAGATCTAAACTCAACATTCTGAGGAAAAACATCAATTACGAGATCTAAACTCAACATTCAGAAAAACAAAACGTCAAAATAGCGAGAGCTAAACTCAACATTCAGTAAAACAAAACGTAAAAATTGCATGATCAATGCTCAACATTCAGAGAAAAAAAACGTCAAAATAGCGAGATATAAACTGGACATTCAGAAAAACAAAATGTCAAAATAGCGAGATCTAAACTCAACATTCAGAGAAAAAATGTAAAATAGCGAGATCTACACACAACATTAAGAAAAACAAAATGTCAAAATTGCGAGATCTAAACTCTACATTCAAAGGAAAAAATGTCAATTGTAAGATCTAAACTTAACATTCAAAGAAACACGTCAAAATTGCGAGATGTGAATTCTGAATTCAGTGAAAAAGTTGCAATTACCTTTATTTTATTAAAAATCAACCTTCCATTTTCTTTCAAAAACAGATTCACAAAATAACAATAATCATGCTAATAAAAAAATGCTAACCGAGTTTGTTCTCTTGCGTTTCCAGCAGTCAGGATTGAGACGTTTCTGCTCCTCTGCCAGAGCTTTGGCCTCCATGGTGTACATCCTCCTCTCCTCATTCTTCATCTTCTTCCATTTATCGCCCAGAATCACGCTGATGGCTCTGAGTAAATTAGACATTGAAACCTCTCTTAAGACCCAAACAACCGGACAAATTTCACTTCCGATGTTTAAAGTACATATTATCCTACTGTGAGGCAGCTGAAACAGTTTCTAAAGGTAGACACCATGTTCATGTTACAATAGATTTGTTTTTGCCAAATGTTTTTTCCTGTCCCATTAAGTAATTTTGGTTAATTTTATGTACGTTTGTCAATTATAATTTTTAAAGATTTAGTTTTTTTTTTTTTTTTTTTCTAATATTTGAACTTAGACTTTTATTTAAATAAGCTACTCAGGCAACATTTCTAATATTTTTCCATATAATATTTTTATTGTACTTGATTTTAGCTTTATTTCAATTAACAAAGAAAACTGGTTTTGTAACGTAGCTAATGCAAACATTCATCTGTCTGCTCGCAGTACATCCACACACCTGTTGTCTTTGCCAGGGTACATCTGTGTATATTCCACCCTGTACTTCTTGGCAAAAAGCATGAAGGCGTTCATTGGCCGCTTGCACTTTGTGGGTGTGGCTCCAGAGCTTCCTGAGGCATGGCTGCGCTGTGATTTGCTGCTGGGGGAGTGATGGGAGGAGCTAAGGGCCTCCAGTTTGTCACAGTCTGGACTCACTGCGCCCCCGCTGGACTGGGATGCCCGACGCTGGCGTGCCATACTGCTCAGAACATACACGGCGGAAGAGTCGAGAGGGGTGAAGTCATAACTGTGTGGAGTGAGAAAACAGTCAGCATCTTAAACACAGTAAGTTGAAGCCAATTCAGTCGGATGATCTCTGATGATATTGCTCTATATTTTTATTATTATTATTAATTTAGACAAATAATATGTCCTATAATAGTAATACTAAAGGATCATCTATAAAAACTAAACCAAAACTAAAATTAAATAAGAGACTCTAAGTCGCTAACAAATAGAAAATTAGACAATATGACAAAAACACAAAAAATAAATTTTGCTTAAAAAAAAAACAATTAACCATGCACTTTCTCCTTACCATTATCTCAACATTAATAATAAAAAAGATAAATTATGTGAAGTATTTTTCACATTATGATCTTGTTTGTTCTGTTGTGTTTAATTAGTTCTGATTTCCTTTTTTTTTTCTTTCTTTTTTTCTTTTAGAAATTTTTATATTTTATGTAATAAGAATTAAAGAAAATAATAATAATAACAAAAAATAAATAAGATAAATTCCATTAATTTGAACATGAAAATACTGCTATAATCGAGAGGGGAGAAAATCCTTAACTATTTGAAAAATGTAGGCTTTGATTTATTTTTTTATTTATTTTTATAGTTAAATGTGACCTAGGCATGTTTTTAAGAGATTCACCAAATACTTATTTGTTTTCACCTCCCAGTGTTAATTTTACTATTATTTACATTTTAGTGTGGTATTAATTTTCTGAATGTATTTTTTGTTATAAATTAGCTTCCATTTTAATTTGAGTAATTTTATGTACTATTGTGAACTTTATTAGTGATTTTGTAACTTTTTATATATATTTCTATTTAGCTTTAATTTGTCTTTCAATTTTAGTTTTAGCAATTTAAGTACTTCAACTTATTATTTAATATATTTTATATATATTTCAGCTAATTAAAAAGAAAGTGGTTTGTGTTTTTATAATTTTATTGTATTCTATTTCAGCATAACTAAAACTTTTATTAATAGTGTTATTTATGGTTAACAATACCAACACTGGTACCTCTTAAAAGTGTCAAAAACGACTGAGTCGTCACAGTTGATGGCGTCACGGTGTCCTGGTGGCAGACACAAATCTCCAACCTCCATGTCATAGCAGGGAATGCCATGCTGTACAACAGTAAGGCTTGGATAGAAAGAAGACCACCCTAGCATGTGCACAGATTAGATTACAATTCCCAAATCACATTTATCTTGTAATGATACTGCATAAAAACAGACTCCTGCATTTACCTTTATTTTTCACAAAAAACGGATGGCCCAAACTGCACTCAGCAGTCAGAAGCCCTGCTTCAGAGGAACCAGGGTCAAAGGTTAATTTCAGGACAGACTGGCCGAAAGACACACTCTCCTCAAAGACCACCAGCTTTAGCCCATCAGAGCCGTAACTCTGTGAGACAAACAAACTAAAATTACTTTGGCAATAAGATTTTTCAATGCATTTTTAAAAGTTACAACTTGATGAATTCATTCATGGAACAGTTTGATCAAAAATGTACATTTGCTGAAAATTTACTTATCCTCAGGACATCCAAGTTGTAGATGAGTTTGTTTCTTCATCAGATTTGGAGAAACTCAGCATCACATCACTTGCTTACTAATTGATCCTCTGCAGTGAATGGGTGCCGTCAGAATTAGAATCCAAAAAATCATCTCATCTAAATCAGGTGGATTATTTTTGGATTATTGTGATGTTTTTATCAGATGTTTGGACTCGCATTCTGACGGCACCCATTCACTGCAGAGGATCCACTTGTGAGCAACTGATATAATGCTTCATTTCTCCAAATCTGATGAAGAAACAAACTTATCTACATCTTGGATGACCTGAGGATGAGTACGTTTTCAGTAAATTACAATTTAAGTGAACTATTCCTTTAAAAGGTGAAAGAATAACATCTGGTGTGTACATCATTACCTTCAGTGGGTTGGACTGTGTTCCTCCCTCGTCATCTGAATCTTCATCCGACTCCATCACGTCCTCTGCATCCTGCCACTCCACATTCAGACCTTTGTGGAAGCGTAGACGTGTTCCTGGAGAAAAAAAAGACAGAGACAAGTGTTTGAAAAGAGATCTCCAAATAAAGCTTCAGAACAGTTATGTAAGAAACAAACATGTTCCAGGCCAAGGGTGTGAGCTTTTACTCCTGGTGCTCTGCATTTGTAACAGCAGAAGGTGCTGTTCACCACATTTCCTAAACTTACTGATCAACAAAACAGCCATCACAATATCAGATGTTATTTTGTTCACATGTTCTTGGGAACAATTTATCTGTGTGTGTCTTTACCTTTCAGGAAGCAATGCCAAGCAGTGGAGGGCCAGGAATGGGACCATCCCAGGTCATCATCATCGGACAGAGATGACATGCAGAAAATGCCTGACTCCGACTCACTGCTGGCCTGGAAAATGCACATAAAACAGCCTCAAAATTATGTACTATATGCTATTTATTATATATGCTATTTTCTTTTCAATAAGGCTAAATGTTTTTAAATTATAAAGGCACTTATAAAAACTAATAAAAATTAAAAAGCACAAAAAAATATAAAAATAAAAGCTATTTAAAAATATCAATTAAAATTATAGTATATAAATAATTCTAAAATAAATCCTAAATATAAATATAAAAAAATACTTAAATAGTATATAAATAATTATATTTATATTTTAAATTTACACTGATGAACCATAAATGACAACATATCTGATATACACACACACACACACACACACACTCACACACACACACACACATATATATATATATATATATATATATATATATATATATTTATATATATTTATATCTCATCATTTACTCAAGCCTGAATGACTTACTTTCTTTTGTGGAACATAAAAGAAGGATTTTGAAGAAAAAAGAAAAATGTTTGATGTTTCACAAGTTATTTTCTTTTATGTTCCATTCATGTTAGGCTGTTGTAGCCTGTTGAATCAAATAAAATATTTGTTTCTAAAGCTACTATTTGTAAATGTCTACTAAATACTTTCTTATTTAACCAAAAAATAGCTTTAAATAATCTTTTGTGGGTATTATCAAAGCCACATGTAACCAAATGTAATTTGCAAATAATTTGATAAATCGACACATCATGTAATTAATTAGATTTATATAGATTTATATATGTGTGTATGTGTTTCTGGGTGGCAAACTTTCTCAGTTCACTCACCATTGGCAAGTGTGGCAATAAGTTTATTCTAGATCTTGATAACAGCAGCACATAACATTCTCAAAAACCCCTGAGCCATTCATAAAATCCCATTATAAGTGTTTGCATTTGTAAAGGCCTGATGCGGTACCCTGGTGCGGCGGCGTTCTCTCATGAGGCTGCGGACGGGACTGGGGGCGCTGCTGGAAGACAGAGGGGGTCTAGCGTAGGAATGTAAACTGCTACTGTTGGAGAAGATGTGGACAGGAGAAGACCTGCAATGAAAATGCATCATCAGTACAGTCCAAGCTGTGCCATTTACATTCATGTGCAGCTGTATAAATGCCAGGATTTCCTGACCGGTTGTGTGGGGTGTTCTGGAGCAGGGGGCTTTGAGGGCTGGTGGCAATGTTGGCCAGCTCGGTGAGCCAGTTTGTGTGTGAAACATTGGCCTCAGGCCTGGAGCTCCGCCCCTCGATGGGCCCCTCCTCATGATGCGACACACCCGGGGTCACCTGGAACACACCCGGGGTCGACTGGTCATCTTGCACCTCCTGCAGCTCAGGCAGGTCATCTGCAGACACAGAAACTGTCATTGCAAACAGTATTTGGAATCGTAAATGTGTTTTTTACCCTTTCAGAAGAAAGCATGAGTGGCAAATCTAATTACCGTACTCCATGTGACTCGTGTTAGAAGGGCAGCCAGGTGAGGAGGGCAGGCGTTCATTGCATTTAAGCAAATCGAAGCCCTCGTCCATACCTGAGCTCTGTGTCTGGACTTCCTGGACACTCTGAGGGACAGACTGAGTTTTCACTTCCCACACCATATTATAACATATCAGCTGGGCAGGCTGTGAAAGCAAGAGATGTGTTGCAGTGAAAGCAAAACGGGTTGGTAGTTTACAAACCAGCTTACTCGCACAGGTTTTACTTTGTAGGCATTTGTATTGAATGAATGAATGAATGCGGGACAACAGAAGTAAACACTGGAACAACAACGGTTGTGTTGGGTAGCCTATTGTGCAATGTTCTTGGCCACTGTTCGATCGCGTTAACATTCGTTTCACAATTAAACGAGTCGTCAAGGATTGAATCCTTAACAAAGCAAATCTCGTCGTGTTAAATAACGCGTTTTGTTTGTGGCCCGTTTCTGTGAAGCGTGGTCACGTGACCCGCATTGCACGCAAGGCTTGTTTATAAACTTTCTGGGACTTGGCGCATGCGCAGCGCAGCTCATTCATTCATAACTGCGTAACAACGGGGGATCAATAACAGCGATAGATTGCGCTAGAATATTCTCCCTAACTTTAGAGAAACGCAGATGGAAGTCCCCTCGTTCGATCCCACCGAGGATACATCCGTGTTTATGATCGGAAAGCTTTATTTGTATCCATTTTTGCTCGCTCGACGGTTTCGATTTTTCCACACGGGAAGACAATCAGATTTTTCTGCACTCGCGAACAGACAAAAACAAAAAAGACAAAATCGCATAGATGTTTTGGTTTAAAACTGCTTTTCTAACACTAATATTGTCGTTGTTAAAGCTGAACACGAGAACAATAACTTCAATACGACTGTCGCAACAATACGAATATCTTTGTTTGCAACAAAAAAATAAAAATCGGTAAAAACTCATTAACAACTGCGGTATTTAACCAAACCACATCGTATACAGACCCCACAGCTATCAGACGTTTGATCAATGTAGAATAATGTTTACAAATGAACTCAAATGTCAACAGTGGGAGCTGTAAACAAAAGAATGTCAACAAGTTGAGACATGGTACATCATGTCCTTCCTTTTACCTCACTGTAATGAATGGACACCATGTTTTCTTCTGGGTTTTGAGGAAAAACACGACTGTCTGTGTTTAATTATTGTCGCTACGGTGATGTAGAGAATCACAAAACCACAAACAAAACAACAAACGTCACAGAGAAAAAAACCCTTCGAGTAAAAAGTTGTCATTTGCGATCGAAACAATGAATGACAGTCTTTTGGCTCGCCGCAGCCTCAACCGTCACCGTCTTAGACAGCCACGCAAAATAAAGTTCATTGACATTACTGTTTCGTTTCGTGGTAATATTTCAACAACTTTTTTCACTTACCAAACCTGTCGCCATTACCGAGTATCTCTGGCATTCTCCGCGAAGGCAGGACTGATTACTTTTAGATCTGGCTTCCCATTGGTGGAGACGCACGTCAGTTTAGTGAGCTCGAAGCGCGATTGGCTAATCGCTTGCACCCTGGGTTAGACATGGATGGTTTGTTATTGTGTTTGTGATTGGCCAGTTCTGCATGTCCGTTACATCAGCCGTGAATCTCATTGGTTGAGACGGATTTTTTTTTTTTTTTGTCGAAAGACCCTCCCGCTTTGTTAAACGGGGGGTTTAAGGTATGTATTGTATTAAGGCGTTATAAACAAACATAAAACAACATTGGTCCTTGCATGATTTGGGTAATATTATAATATAACTGCTCATTAAGCTATAGATTAAACGTGATATAGCTGATGGTTAACCGCAAGTACAGGTTATGCACCCAAAAAATTATATATATATAATATATCACATCTGAGCAAGTTTCACTTTTGAAGGCATTTCTATTTTTAATGTTACTCATTGAGGTAACATGCATCATAACATATAATACACGCATATTATGAATGAAAACGAATCATTTGTAGCATAGGACTAATAATCACAACATGATTTTTTTTTAAATACAAAATTGTTCTTTATTTGAATGGAAAGTCAAATATAACTGACGGTATAGTACTGGGCTCTCTTGCACCAAGAGAGTGTAGACCTTTGATCCATTTTCAGGACATAAAAAGCATTAGCGACTTCTCAATTAGGCGGCAGAAATTCACACAGAAATGGTACAGAAATGAGCACTGATTGGCAATTAAAAGTCTTTCCCTCCCCGGGTGAACAGGGTAGAAATTATGTAAAGTTACACTGACGCACAGATATGGTTTAGGGATTCACTACAGGTTAGTTTACCAACAGACAAACCTGTGGGGATCTACATGGGAAGAGGTGATGATGGCTAAGCTGTTCATTTTAGAGGTAGACAGTAATGAATTCAGTAATGTTTTAGGAAGAAATGGATAATACTAGTAATGCACATGACTTGCTGTGAAGCAAAAGATCCAATCAACAAGGACAAACTTCTCATACATCAAGAGATAGAGAAAAAAACGGTGTCCAAATACTGCAGAAATGAAGAATAAAGCAAGTGTTTTGAAGAACATTATCAAAATGCCAAAAGCTTCCAGAAACAAAGTAAACGTAACTCAAAAATATACACAGGAAAAGAGAGGAATCATTCAGACTTTTTCAGAGAGCGCAAATGTCATTGAGCATCTAGAAATGAAGGTGAATGTACAATTTGTGCATGTTGAATACATCTCAATTCATTGTGAAATGATATAGTTATTTTAAAAAAAGAACAATTAATAAAAATGTGCTACACCATTTTAAAACTAAAGATACACAATGCCTATATTAACTATTCTTATGTGACTGTGAGGAGTTTCTTTAAAAGATTGTGCAAAAACAAGGAATTAAAAACATGTAGTGTTGTTCAACCTCAAGTTCACCCAGAAATGATAATTTGATGAAAATGTATACGCTCCCTCAGGGCATCGAAGATGTAGATGAGTTTGTTTCTTCATCAGACTTGGAGAAACTTAACATTTCATTACTTGCTCAGCAATGGATGTGAATGGGTGCCGTCAGAGTGAGAGTCCAAAAAGCTGATAAAAACTTCACAGTAATCCACCTGATTTAGATAAAATCATTTTTGGACCCTCATTCTGACGGCACCCATTCACTGCAGAGGATCCGTTGTTGAGAAAGTGATGTAATACTACATTTCTCCAAATCTGATGAAGAAACAAACTCATCTGCATCTTGGATGGCCTGGGGGTGAGTACATTTTAATTTCTGGTTGAGCTGTTCCATTAAATTAGGTATTTTTATTACACTGGCAACAAAGTGCAATAATATTCAGACTGCATTTTAATTTTTTATACGTTATTGAGTCTGTCTCCTTTCATATTGTATTCCCAAGCAATTTGAAAGTTTACTAACTCATGGAAATGTAATGAAACTTGAGTATAAAAGTCAACGTGAAACAAATGTTATTTTATAGCCATTGCAATTTTTAATACAAACTTTTATTCATTATTAATGTGCTCTAAGTAAATATGCTCAATTTAGTTTTCATGTTGACTTCCAACTCATGGCATGTAGTCCATAATTCATTATAAGTCACTGTTCACATTTCATGTTTAGTCAAAAATAGTGGCTCGCAGTAAAAATGATTTTACTTAACACTGAAAACACTGACAAATGCTCAACAGCAGATTTGAAAATTCAGAAGTATAGCTTTAAAAGAATATTTTAACATATTACAGTGCTGTATATGGCATAACAACGCACTCTTTGTGTGGAAAAGATGCAGCATGTGAAAGAAACACAAACCAAGTTTTTAAAAAATGATAAAGATTCAGATAAACAAACTGGTACCAAATCCCCAAACCAAATAACCATGAGGAATCTCCCATAAACCTTGAGTACCCTGGAGGAAAGTGCTCGCATTTGGCTTTTCACATCTAAAAAAAAACCCCAAGATCATAGACACACACCGGAGTTTCACATCTGTGAATGCAAAACAATAACTTCAAGCTTATGACCTATGTTAACACGATTTCTCCACCATGATGACGGGCCTCTACTTACCATCTTCTCATCGTTCACATTGCATTATAAGTTTGCGATGTTTATTGATTAACTGATTTCATGCATTCGGCTCCTCTATTGCGATGTGACTCCCGAAGAGCGTGATCAGCTGCTCCTCGTAATTGGCTATGTTTCGTTTCATGATGTCCATGCAGGGGCCTAATAACCTCTCAAAGGCCTGCACGTCCATTACTGTGAAACACAAGGTGAATGATCACATGACCCGCCGTGCAGCTGAGATGCATTGCTATATAATGTATAATGCATTACCTAAGCATTTGACGTTGTCCATGGCGTATGCAGAAGCCGCCCGTGGCTTGTTAGTGACGAGTGCCAGCTCTCCGAAATACTGACCTCTTGAGCATGTGGCAATCTCCACCTCCTCGTCTTCAGTGTCGTTTTTCGACTGAAAAAAACATTGTCATGTAAATGCACGTGAATCTTTTTTAAGCTGAAGGATTTATGGGTTTATTAAGATGCATAATGAACCGAATTGTGCCGATTCTTCTGATGTTTGACTCACTTTGCTCCTCTTCATAGTGATCCTAACGTGTCCGGACTCTACGATGTAGAAACAATCTGCCAAATCACCCTGTGAACACAAGGTAGCAGTTTTTAGAAAGTGGTCTTTTCTGCTCATTTATGTGATCAAAAATACAGTAAAAACAGTGTAATTGTGAAATATTATTCTAATTTAAAATGACTGTTTTCTATTTGAATATATTTAAAAATGAAATTTATTTCTGTGATGCAAAGCTGTATTTTCAGCATTATTCCTACAGTCTTCAGTGTCAAATGATCCTTCAGAAATCAATCTAATATACTGATTTGCTGCTCAGGAAACATTTTATTATAAGTAGAAATAAAATACAACACAGAAAACAGCATTTATGTGAAATAGACAAATAAATCAAGTAAATTTAAGTATTTATTTCTAAAGAATGAACCCTTGCTTAATAAAATAATGAATTTCTTATAAAAAAAATCGAACTATATATTATATAATATAATATTATATTAGATTATATTTTAGTGCTGTCAAATGATTAATTGTGATTAATCACATCCAAAATAAAAGTTTTTGTTTGCATAATATTTATTATGTGTATATAAATACACACACATATATAGTAAACATTATGAAAATATTTACATGCATTACCATGTCTATTTTTATATTCGCATAATTTATTAAAAAAATATATTTAATAAATACATTTAAAAAAATCTGCGATTAATCGCAATTAATCGTTTGTCAGCACTACTTATATTATTATAACATTATTATTCATATTATAACAGGTACCCAAATTACTAAAATTGGATGAACCATTAATTTCAACTAGTTTTACATTATTTTGTAATAAATAAAAAAAAACAACTGTTTTCATTTCTGTAATCACAAATTGTACTCAATCTGATTATTTATAACTGTGCTCAACATGAATACAGAAATAAAACCATAAAAGAAATGTCTAGGCCTTTACATTAGCAGGTTTTTCATGACTGTAGGAACCCATAATAATTACTTTAAAAACATTTCTTAGTGTCTGACCTGAGCAATGATCTGTTCCCCACTGTTGTACACTTTGGTCGACAAGACATCAACAACCTTCATTCTCTCTGAAACCTGAAAACAAGACACATTTATTTCTAAGATCAACAGGAGAACGGCACATGCATTAAATCACTTTCCACCAAACGGTCAAATGCAGTTAGCACACAGCATGTTGGTAGAAGTTGCAGGGATGTGTTCAAACCTCCAGTGACGTGAGCAGAGGAAGAGTCCCGATGAAAGCCTCGTACATTTTTCTCTTCTTTGCATTGTTTTTTAAGATGATCCTTCTGAATGTCAACCGATCCTTGAGACATTTAAGCAAAAAAAATAAAATAAATAATAATAAAATAAATTAATAATTAAATAAAAATATTTTACACTCAAGAAGGATTGAATCTGTATAATCCTGTAATTTCAGTATTTTCTATGAAAAGCAGAGGGCGCTCTAACACAAACAATACATAAGAAGCACTTGGAGAAAGAAACTAGATATATTTAGCATTTAATTTTACTGTAAACTTGCCGAAACCAGTTGTTTATAAAATGATATACTGCAACTGCATTGAATTAATGCAACTGCAAAATCATGAAAAAAAATTATTTATTTATTTTTTCAGATGAAGAAAGAGTCGTACAACTTTGAACTGTTTTGGGTGAGTTAATGATTGTGATATTTTAGATTTATTTCCGTTATTATGAGTATAGTTTGTTAATATTTTGTATTACATTTAGTTTTTATTATTTATGTTTTCATTTGAATTTTTGTTAAAATAGTTTTTGTGTTTTTGTCTTTTATTAGTTTCAAATTTTTCTTTTAATTATGTTAGTAATTAGACTTTAAACGTTAATGAGAAATGTCACCTTGGCAAGTAGGTGAAATAAAATGCATTTAAGGCTTATATTTTTTTTTCTTTTTTTAATTAATTATTATCATTATTAATATTTATTTTTTACATACAAAAAATGTTTTGTTTTTCAGTTTAATGTTTTTTTTTTCACAGAAATATTTTTTACATTTTTAAGATAATTGCGACATTTATCGCACATTATAATGAGATAAAGTTATATTTTTTATATTCAGTTTTCTTTAGAACTACAAACTGTAAGTGTAGAATTTTGAGATATATGTGAATTCAGAATTGTGAGAAAGTTATTTACATCATTAGATTCTAACTTTATCTCAATTCTGACTTTTCAGGATCAATGAGATACAAAGTCACAACTACCTTTTAAAAAAAAAAAATAATCCGGGGAGGAAACTGGCTTCCGAAGGTAATAATCATTGTAAATAAAGAGAGAACTGACTCACGAGGCACCACAGAGCTCCAGGTGAGGTAGCGATGATGGTGGCGGCCCTCGGCGTGTTGTACATGAGGGCCAGCTCTCCAAAACTCCCACGGTTGTCATAAGAGCCCACGGTCCGCGTGGTGCCGTCCACTTTCAACATGATGTCAAACGTTCCTCTGCGCAAGAAACACAGTGAGATCTCGACGTCTGAGAGGTTTAAACTCCAGCATTGAGATCCAAAGATGATCATTTATACCTCTCAATGACGTAGAAGTTGTCTCCATCGTCGTCTTGATCGATGATGTGCTCTCCGGTCACCACGACCTTCTCAAATATGGCATCCAAGACTTGTGACATCTGCTCCTGTTGGTTTGGAGGGCAAAAAATTAGCCTTTCTTGTCTTAAAGGGACAGTTCAGCTAATTAGATTTTTTTCTTCTGTCAAATATAAAAGGAGATACAGTATTTAACAGATTTCAGGTGAATAAATGCACACATCTGGGTTTGTTCCAAGTGTTATTATAGTTAACTAAAACTAAAATCATAAAAAAAAAGTACTACTTGAAATAGAATACTAGAAATAAAAAATTATAAATTAAATAATTCATTAATTTTATATTTCAATGAATTAAAAAATGACAAACGGAAACAACAAAAAACGTTTAACAAATTAAAATGAAAAGAAAATATAAATAAAAATAATAAAAAAATACTTTTAATTTAAACTATTAATTAAAAACTCTTATAGTATCTCAAATTATAGATAACTATAACTAACTAAATTATAACCAAAACTTATTATTTATTTTTTTGAGTTGGAATAAAATAAAATATAAATATTATTAAATAAAAATCTAAATTTAAATACTGCCTTTTAAATAAAAACTAAACTAAAACTTATATAACACTGACATAAAAATAAATAAACGTAAACTATAATATTAAATAGAAAAGGAAGAAAAAAATGAATAAAAATGACGAAAGGACATAATAAAACTACTTAAAATTAAAACTAGAACTGAAAAAACTAAAATGAAAATAGAACCTGAAAATATAAAAATAAAAGCTAATTCAAAAATATTATTGAAAACTTAAAAAAATAATATTCTCACTGGTTTGGAAGAACACGAAAAATATATAAATATAAAATCTCGAACATTACTGAAGTTCAAATGCAAATTGTAACTTTTGTTTAATATAATTTTTCCAAAATGTTTTGCTTTTTTTTTTTTTTTTTTTTTTGTAGCTTGAAAAAAAAAATCTTATTGGTTGTCTGAAAACAAATGAGCTAAAACTTGCATTTTATTCTCTCACAAACGGTTGATAATCGTACCTGGTCCAGGTTTTTGAACAGTAGGATGTCTTTGCAGGCTTCCTGTAGTCTCTGTCTCTGCTCGTCTGTTTTGGGGTGAGTGACCTGAAGGCACAGCAAAGCATGATGGGATACTGTGCAGCAGATGCCACAGAAATGCATAAAAGAGGAGGATCTCTCTCTCTCTCTCTCTCTCTCTCTCTCTCTCTCTCTCTCTCTCTCTCTCTCTCTCTCTCTCTCAATAGCAGGTTTCAAGAGGCCACTCACCCTGGGTTCTCTCTCCTCTTCATCCTCATCAGGGTTGTACGCCTCCGCACAAACTGTCCAGAGACCAATGAATTCAGTAAATCGGAAGCAGGATTAGAGTCGGAAACAAATAAAACCAACCTGTCTAGACAAAGCATTACTGCGCAATTAAAATACAGCCTTTGTGTGTAAAATACAGCCTGTTTATATAAAGACACACCATTTTATCAGCGTCTGAATCTTAATGTCTACTTTTAAACACTGTTTACCGCATCAAATTCTCATCCTCGTGTTATTTCAGACACTAATGATTTTTGATTTTTTAGTTAAACATAAAAGGAGATGTTTAGCAAATTGTCCAAGATACTCTATTACAAACCAGAAAATATAGTGTCACTCTAAGAGCTATGGAAGAAGGTTTTTCAGTGAATAATAGCTCAAATTTTGTCAAATCAAATCGAATGAAAACTAAAATTAGCTCACTAAAATAAGTAAAAATAAAATAACCTAAACATTATTATTATTATTATTATTAAAAAAAAAAAAATTTTTACATTTAAAAAATATGCTAGTAACAAAAGCACAAAACAAAATTATGAATAAAGAAAACTAAAACCGACATAAATAAATTACACCTAAATTGTAATATTAACCAGAAAACAACTGACAAAAATGACAAAGCACTTCAAATTCCTTAATTGAACCTAAATGGTCGTATAAAAAAACTAATAAAATTACAAAAGCACGTAAAAAAAAAAAAAAAAAAGGGAAATATGAAATTAAAGCTAAGCTAATTATCGATACACATCATGAGTTGTAAATGCTACTTTTATCTTACTTCACAGTGTTATTTCATTGTGATGAAATGAAGAAGCTCAGATGTTCTGCTGAACATCTCCTTTTCTGTTCTACAGGAGAAAGAGCGTCATACAGGTTTCAAAACAACATGCTCTCCTCTCCCACACGCCTCCACTATTCCTGCTATAAATACCAGCGCAGAGAAGAGAAGACAAGACCAGGACCTCCACCGTCTAGATCCAGCCTGAGGTTTAGGGCCTAGCGTCTAGACTGATCTACTCTCAGCTCCAGACTGTTTACAACACTTGCTCCTAAATTTCAAGTGTTTAGCTCATCTGATCTGCTACAGAAATCACAGAAATTGTGTTTTGTCTACATTTCTCTATCCAATACTACATTCACTATCATTAAAAAAAATCATTTTAAAAAAATGTTTTAAAAGAAAACTTATGTTCACCAGGGTTCATTTATTTGACCAAATATACAGTAAAAAAGTAATATTGGGATATATATATATATATTATTTTTTTATATCTTTATTATATGAACATATATTAAAATGTATTTTATTTCTGTGATTTAAATCTGTATTTTCAGCATCATTTTCTTCAAAAAAACTTCAAATTTTTGTGGAAATCATGATGCATTTTTTCCAGGATTCTTTAAAGAAATGAAAGTTCAGATGAACAGCATTTATTTGAAATCTAAATATTTAGTAACATTGCTTCTTCGCTATCACTTTTTATCAATTTAATGCATACTTTCCAAATGAAAGTATTATTTTCTTTTTAAAAAAATACCTTGCTGACCCTGAACTTTTAGTGCAAGTCTACATTTCATGTCATGCTTGATCACATCTGGTCTGATCTCAGTCTCAGAGTTCAAACCTGACATGAAATAAACCAGATGGGGAACAACGTTTAACACTGAGTTTATACGAGCCTTTTTCCATTACAATAAAGTGCCTGACAGATATATGTTAAAAACGATTTATCTACAGTATCGCATCAATTTAAAGATCGAATACATTTCTGTTCCTGGCACTGTAAACTCATTTCTTTTTAACTGACCACCAGACTTCTAGTTTTCTCCATTACAATCAGACTTTATTTCCTATTATTTCAGTGCGGTCTGTCAGCACAGCACATTAAAATCCCTCCATCCGTCCTCACTTGTGGGTTATAGCCATTCACCAGAGACAGAACTTCACAGCTTCTAAAACACTTTATTTCTGCAAACAACGCTGATCTTCCATTAGCCAGTTAAACCATCAGCTCTCTCGTTCACTCAGTGACAGCGGTAAACGAGTAAGTGATATGTTAACAAAACAAAAAGGCAATATACGACCACAAATGCAAGGTCATTAACCAGAACTAGATGTTCTGTGGGAAGATGGCAATTTTAAGTAACTGCCCTTAACCCAAAAATGAAAGATTTGCTGAGAATGCACTCATCCTTAGGCCTTTCACGATTAGGATGATTTTGTTTCTTCATCAGATTTGGAGAAATGTAGCATTACATCACTTGCACACCAATGGATGTGAATGGGTGCCGTCAGAATGAGAGTCTAAACAACTAATAAAAACATCACAATAATCCACAAGTAATCAGTAATACAGTCCATCACTTAACATCCTGAGAAGACAAAAGCTGTGTTTGTAAGAAACACATCCTTTATTAAGACATTTTAACTTTAAACCATCACTTTTGGTCAAAATACAAGTCCATAATCCATAGTAACGCTTCCTCCAGTGAAACTTACCCAACATATTTAAAACAGTTTTGGACTTGTAAACGGTGCTTGATCTGTGCATATTTCGCTCCTGATTCAGACTAAACAACTTTTTCACTGGAGAAAGGAATATTATGGATTATGGACTTGTATTTTGACCAAAAGTTGGTTTTAAGTTTTAAAATCTTAATTAAGGATCTGTTTCTTACTAACACACAGATTTTCTCTTCTCAAGAAATTAACTGATGGACTGGATTGGTGTGGATTATTGTGGTGTTTTTATCAGCTGTTTGGACTCTCATTCTGATGGCACCCATTCACATCCATTGGTGAGCAAGTGATGCAATGCTACATTTCTCCAAATCTGATGAAGAAACAAACTCATCCTAATCTTGGATGACCTCAGGGTGAGAACATTTTCAGCAATTTTATGTTTTGGTTGTACTTTTCTTTTTGTTCTCTTTGGCCACAAAATCAGGTTCAGCAATAAATGACTAAAGTATATAAGAAACAATATAAATCTTCATAGAAGGCTCTTATGCAGATGTGATTTATGTGATGAATGTACTGGATTAAATTACTAAATTTTGTTCAGTTTTTCTTCCTAGGAACCCGATAATGAATTCAGATGCACCTAAAATAGGAGTTGGTAATCATATTACTGAAACTGACTCCTTTACTACTCGTGAGCTGCATTGGCAGAAAATGACAAACTCACCAGAAGCTCTCCGGACAAATCTGTTGATAACCGGAGCTGAAAGGAAAGGAAGAAAAATTACTCAGTGCACTACAATAAAATGGAATATTAATGCCTATAAAATATTCAATTCAAGATGCCACAGTTAATGGCCTAGATGGATAGTTTCCTTCCAGGAATCATCTTTCTTCCTTACCAAATCAAAACGTTTGCATCATAATTGATACTCCCTCTGAACGCCACACATCTTCATGGAAACCCAACGCATTTGCATGCAAAAAGAATAATAGCCTACAGCAAAAGGCCTAGTGCCAACATTTTGTCCTAATGCACACACGGCCTAGTTTCATTTTTATGAATAAAGACCAGATCTTCCATAAGAAATGCAATTAAATTAGAACATTTAGAGGATAAAAACGGGAAGTGCAATAACAAAAATATAATTTAACGCCAGTTAAGCTTGGTCTTTTGTTCCAAGCCCCCTCTGCAGTGAGCTGACCACTCATTTTCTGACGGAAAAAATAGATGTGTTATCATGCATTAGCAGTGAACAAAAGATCAGCATTATTGTGCATCCATTATGAGGGATGTCTGTATATAAAGGGTGATCTAGCTGATGTGATGGACGCATCGCAATGAATGAAGAAAGAACGCACGCGCGCACGCACGAATGCATTAGCCTACCTACGAATTCTTCATCGTCGTCCTCGTCCTCTCCGTTTTCGGAGTCGATCTGCATGGCCTCCTCGATGAAGTTGACGGCTTTCCCCGCTCGCGCGGCTGAATTGTGCTCATTGCCGAACGCGCCGCCGCGCGTCTCGTTCTCCTTGAGACGCGTGAAGTACTGCAGCGCGAACTCCAGCAGATCTGCCGGCTGGTTCCTCAGGACCTCCACGGTAAAGCTCTGCAGAAGCTCCGTCAAGCCCTCGGGGATTTCTATACTCATTTCCTGACGGTGAAATGTGCGCAAAATTCGGCCCGATCTTGCGCGCAACGTTACAGCAGTCGGTCCCGTTTCGCCGCGTCAGCTGAGAAGAGTGATCCGCAGAGGCAAAGCGACGGATTTCTCACTATTCCACCATCTGCGTCTGTTTCCTCTCGTGTCCGAGCGCGTCCTCTAATTCGCAGGCGTAAAAATGGCAGGGAATTCAAGAGCTGGCATCTTTTTTTGTAAGGAAAGCCGCGCATGTGATGCGGGAAACCATGGGAACCGGCAACCTGGGGTTTGCGCAGGAGGAACGCGCACGCGACGCGATGAGCTAGAACGCAACGCGAGCTCTTAAATAACCACTGCGATTGCACAATAGCATTGTGACGTTTTCGGACACGTTCTATAGTATTAGTCCTATTTCACATCGCTACACTGAAGTGTAGGCCTATGTAAATATCGCACAGAAATATATGTCTATGGAAATCATTCAGGACAATTGTAGGGAAGACCGGGGCTAGTTGTCACACCTTTTTTTCTCATTTAAATATACTTCTCAAGATTTATTTAAAGTCACCTTAAGTAGCCCACAACAAATTGACTACTAAAATAAATAAATATTAATAAATTGAACACATCCTAAATAATGTATTGTATACAGATGTAGAAGTGTAGAAAGTTTTAATTGTTTAAATAAAGATTTATTATTTACAACCGTGCAGTTTACAGTGTATTTCTAATTCTTTGTATATGTCAGTTCTGACAGAGAATATATTATGAAATTATAAAATAGAAAAAGCTAAAAAAATAAAAAATAATAAAAATCAAACCCTCATTTTGTCCAATTGAATCTTTAATAATATACTTTGATATAAAATATGTATTTTCAATATTATATCAACTAAAATTACAATTAACAGTTTTTATGTGTATATAAACATTATATAAAATTATAATACAGTATGAAATTACCCCAGCCTGACTGTTCAATTCAATGGCAGTTAAATTCAGACTTTGACAAGCTTTCCTTTGTGACAACTAGCCCCGGTCTCCTCTAATATATACTGTTACCATCTCTGTACATAAAACTGCATCATGTAATACAGATTCAATGCAGAAGATGGTATGAGGCAAAGTGTTGTATATTCATTTGTGCCTCTTCAGAGTGACGCTTTCAAAAATAATTAAGTTAATGGATAAACAGACACCTCGGGCAGAATTAGACTAAATGGGCTGCTGGTTAATCCCGTTTTGACGACAAATATGAGCTGATTATGTTGAGATTATTAAGCATGGATACATTTTAAAATTGGAAAGTATCAGAGTTTGACCTTCTGGGAGCAATTTGATCGTTGTTATATAAAGGTGCAAGGCCTGCTCCCTAATAGGATCATTTTCAAAGACGATCATTTCACATTGAAATGATTTTATTCATAAAATAGGAGACGCTATTATATTTAGGGAACTGTTTACATAAATGTCTTAACAATGCTTCCTTCTTTCCTGGAGATTTTAAGTAAATTAAGTAAATAAACAGATCATCCAATATTATATGAATCTTCTTTTTTTTAATTATTGATCAGTTATTATTGAGGATGTATTCTATTAAATTTGTAAACAATAATGCCAATAATCTTTCACTGATCATGGCTTTTGGAAGCCATGTTATACTGCAAAGAAAACAGTCAACATAAAAAGATCAAAGGGAAATATACAGAAGTAAAGATGCTTCAATTAGCAAAAATATAAGATCACAGTCCTTCAGAAATGTGTTGTTCTTATTATTATTTATGAGTTCGTATAATCTCAGCAAGAAAGAATTTAACGAAAAGTATTCTTGTGAATGTCTGTCTGAAATAAACTAAACTTAAACTAAACTAATAATAAAAAAAGAGCTGAAAGCTACTTGGATAAATATTATGCAGTTTTGTTAGAAATCATATTTACGTCTTTGATGTGTTTTTTTATTATTAAATATTATTATTATTAGTTATTTATTTGTTTTTTGTCTTAATTTATTTTTTTCACTATATGTTAAGCTGTTGTTATTCTGAATACATCGATCATGATAAAAAGAATAAAGCAATAAACGCGTGCTTTCTACGTGTTTTATGACGCGGACACCTCGTAGCTAGGAAACAGGCTTCCGTTATCAGCGTACACGGTTACAGCGGCGCAACCAATCGTTTTTCACGATTGGCATGATTGACGTGTTGAGTGGGCGGGTTCAGGAGGAAAGAGGCGGAGCTAGACGGAGGAAGCCGCTCGGAACAATCAAGCAAAACAAAAGCGATTCAACGGAATATTGTGCGATTAAACTGATTAAATGGTGAGTTAGTTAAACAGACGATACACTTATATCTAATTTAGCAGTTTAAACTCATTTAAAGTGTTGAAATGTGCAGCTGTATTTTAAAAACAGGCTGTAGGTGAGTTAACACAATATACGTTCAGTTCTCTTGAAACCTGTTTACAAACTCTGCTTCAAAATTAGCATAGTTTAGTTGCTATATCATTAAAAAAAACCTTTTTAAAATATGTCCAGTAACTTAGGTTAAACCATACATGTCTGCAGTCCAAATCGATACATCTACCCTGCTTTTGGACATGGCACCTTGTTATTATTGTCTATTCTATTTATTATTGGTGTTTTTATTACCTTAATTATATGTATTTCTGCACTATGTTTGTTCTTTCTTTGCTGGTAGCTCCTAACACCAAGACGAATTCCTTGTGTGTGTAAACATTTAGCAATAATTCTGATTAATAGTGTGTTTAAGTACCAATGTAATTGCAATGGTACACATATAGAAGTACTATAGTATTGCAGTCATTGTACCATGGTAACACAAAAGTACTTTCTCATGGGGATCTGGTTTTATTTAATGTGTTTTTGTGTCCTTAGGTTTGCTGATGATGTCGACCTTTCCATCTTCTTCCTCCAAGAGCTTGACCTCCACCCCGCTCAAGTCCAGACCCAGCGTCCCGAGCAGTGTCCTGCAGCGCAGCAGGAGCCTTGAGTCCACCGGAGACTCGACGTCCTCGCTGCTGTCACCCATCTATCATGACAGCTTTGAGCTTTCAGAGGACGAACCGGAGTCAGATCAGCCACGGCCCGTTCACAACATCACCACCACGTTAAGTGAAGACGTCGCACCAGGCTCTCCATACAGGTGAGCGGTGCTGAGTAACAGAAATAGAGACTCACACTATGATCAAACCAGCACACCAGTCAAATCTAACTTATTTGCAGGGATGAGGTGGACACAACAGGCCTGGAAGACAGATCGTCAAATGTGCAGTTCAAACTGAGTGCTTGGGAGCAGTGGATTGTGGATAAAGCCAAAGAAGAGCGTATCAGAAAGCAACAAAAAGCCATGGAGGTAAATGGCACCACTGCATTAGTAATTATAGTATAAGGATATTTTATGTTAATATCATTATTTCCAGCACTTTTTAAGATTCATATATATATATATACATGAGATTAATATTTCAAAATTCATTATTTTTATTTTTATCTTGAATTTTAGTTTATTAAAGAATCCAGAAAAAAAATAATCATGACAAAAATATAAAGCTGCACAACTGTTTTCAGCATTGATAATAATTAGAAATGTTTCTTCAGCATATTAGAGTGATTTCTGAAGAATCATGTGACACTGAAGACTGGAGGAATGATACTGAAAATACAGCTTTGATCAAAGGAATAAATTACATTTTAAAATATATAAAAAATAAATACAAGTTATATCAAATTGTTATAATGTTTCACAATTATTCAATTATTTTTACTCTATTTTTTGATCAAATAAATGTCAGCATAATAGACTTTTTTCAAAAACATAATGTATTTTAAACAGTATTGTCTATGTATTTCATAAAAAATAAATATTATGTTTTTACTAATTTTTAAGTTATAAAAGTAAATAAATTCTTTTTTATTTTGCTTTAATTTTTCAGTTTGTGGAAACGTATTTAAATCAATAGTTTTTGTCATATTTATCACAGTATATGGTAAAACCTTGGTAAAATATAAGGTCTGTATTTCAGGAGCTCACGCTGATGGAAAAACAGAAAGAGGTGGAAAAAGAACAACAGAAGAAGAAAGTTGTCAACGACTGCAAAATTCAAGAGTGGCTGGAAATAAAACGAGAACAGGTAATGATCTCTGTAAAACTCCCAGAATAAAGACTCATTGTCAAATTATTATTATTATATATTATTATTAGTACTATTTTTAGAACGGGGTCTGATCTCCTGAAGCCCCTTCTCATGATTTTACTATGGCTTTGTACTTAGGAAAAGAAAGAGAGGATGTCCAAAGAGTTTCAGAAGAGCAAAGAACAGCTTCAAGAGGAGAAAAAACGTGCTGAGATTGAAAGGAAAGCTCAGGAGAAATATAAGGAGTGGCTGCGGAAGAAGAAGCAACAAGAAACGGAGAGAAAGCTAAAAGAGAAGGTGAGTCTGTCTGGCGAAAATGTTAGATTTTTTTCAAAACTTTGTTCTCATTAGGTGTGTAAATGATCATAGCATTTACAATTTTAGCTGAACTGTTTCTTTAAAAGGAAGAGGCAGCCAGAAGAGAAGCAGAAGAGAGGGAGCGCAAAGAAAAAGCAGAGGAAAGCTTTAAAGAGTGGCTTGAAAGTTTAAAAACAAAAGGAAAACTGAGCCGACAGTCATCAGCATCCTCAGCCGGTGAGTGAGCAACAAATTCCCATACCGTTTAATAACTTAAGGTTTATTCTAGAAACGGTAAAATAATCATAAGAATAAGCAGGTGCATCCAGACTTTTAACTAGTAGCAGATTTAGCATCACAAACACTGAAAAATGTGTGAATGGCAACCATAGGCCCCGGCCACTGGTGAATTATGAGAATTGTTAAAAAGCTGCAACTGCCTTTATTTTTTTTATTTTTTTTGTGGCGGAAGCAAGCTTAATTTTCTTGCTATTTTGAGTGTATATCTCACAACTCTGTGTTTATATCTTGCAATTCAATGCAAGAGTCTATGTATCACAAGTCAGACTTTTTTCCTTGCAGTTTGGACTTTTCTCAGAATTGTGAGGAAAAAAACTCAGAATTGTGAGATAGAAAAAATGCATTCACCTTTTAATTTCTTTGTTCTGCGGTAGAAACTAACTTGACTTTTTTTTCTTGTTGTTTTCTTGTTGTTGTTGTGAGTTTATCTCGCAATTCTGAGTTTACGCCTCACATTTCTTTTCTCTCAGAGCAGAGAGAAAAGAATCTTTAGAATTGTGAGATAGAAAAAAAGTTTTATTTAAATTCTGTGGTGGACATAAACTTCCATAATATCAAACACAAATATCCACACTGTAAATTCTGGCAAGTATGCAACATTGAGATTCAAAGCCAAACTTAATTTGTTCACTTTCAGGCAATTATAACAATGTGAACTATCCAGCTCCGAGTTTCGTCAACCCTATTCCATGGAAACCCATTCATGTTCCTCAGCAAGAGCAAACACAGAGGAAAAGCTCTACCCGTAAAAGAACCCCAGGACCACCAAAGAGCCAGTCGACCCCCTGTCTCACATACAGACCTAAAGACATGATCAGCTTCGCGTGTAAGAGACGGTGACACTGACCTCTGCTGGTCTGAGACTGCTATAACCTCGTCTAAAGACTTGAAGCCTCTTTGTCAAGCAGGTATTTCAGATTCAGAAGACTGATATCATTCGACATAAGAGAAGATCCACCAGGAGGCTGGTTTGTGTGTCTGCAGGCCTGATTTCATCTGTGAGATGGATTTATCAGTAGATGGCAGATTCCTCATCTGTCGGTTATGATTTTGACTTTGAATGTTTGCTAACTAGGGAATATAGATTATTTTTTTTGTGTCCAAATAAAAGATCTTTGGAAATGCAATAATTGCCTAGCATTATTTGAGTTAAATGGTTCCATTCAAACATTTCAACATATCCATCTGTTTAAAGAGATCTTTGTTAGCTTTTAGTTAGATTTGTAAAATATTTTTGACAGTCTTTTCTGCTCACCAAGGATGAATTGTTTTAATCAAAAATACAAAACAAACAGTAATATTTTGAAATAATATTATAATGTAAAATAATAATTTATTTTATTTCAGTTTATTTTAATATAATTAATTCATGTGATGAAAAGATCAATTATGAGCTTCATAACTTCAGTCTTTGGTGTCACCTGTTCCTTCAGAACTCCTTTTAATATTCTGATTTGCTGTTCAAGAAATGTTAAAATGATAAAATGATTGAGGTATTACACCATGGGAAGTGCATCAGATTTGACCAATCCTGGAAGCACCAATTACACCACATCTGTCAGCTGACAGACCAATCACGACAATGATGCAGGGAATTCAGCCTTCCCTTCTGTATGTATACCTGCTGCTAATGAATATGTGCAAACAAAAACTACCACCCTAAGGTTTTTTGTTTATAATATATATATATATATATATATATATATATATATATATATATATATATATATATATATATATATATGTATATATATGTGTATATATGTATATATATATGTGTATATATGTATATATATATATATATATATGAGACCAAAAGTTTGGACACACCTTCTCATTCAAAGAGTTTTCTTTATCTTCATGACTATGATTCGGGTTCGCGAATCATTTGAGTCAGTTTGGGAGTTGAAAGCGGGTTTGCGAATCATTTGAGTCATTTCGGGGATCGCGAATCATTTGAATCAGTTCGGGAGTTCGGAGCAGGTTCGCGAATTATTTGAGTCAATTCGGGAGTTCAAAGAGGGTTCGCGAATCATTAGAGTCAGTTCAGGAGTTCAAAGCGGGTTTGCAAATCATTTGAGTCATTTCGGGGATAGCGAATCATTCGATCAGTTCGGGAGTTCGGAGCGGGTTTCGCGAATCATTTGAGTCAGTTCGGGAGTTCAAAGCGGGTTCGCGAATCATTTGAGTCAGTTCGGGAGTTCGGAGCGGAATCGCGAATCATTTGAGTCAGTTCGGGAGTTCGGAGCGGGTTCGCGAATCATTTGAATCATTTCGGAGATCGAATCATTTGTATCAGTTCGGGAGTTCAAAGCGGGTTCGCGAATCATTTGAGTCAGTTCGGGAGTTCGGAGCGGGAAAACATAAAAATTTAATAAATTTCACGCATTATACAGTGGATAACAATTAACAACAAACAATTTAGTTTACTTGGGTCCACACATTATGTTCACCTGTTGGAGCTTCACTTTTTAAGCTTTTTCAATTTTATTTCAACTGTAATTAGCATAAAATTCTTAAATATGGTATTCTTTATTCATGTAATAGTCAAGTGTTTGTGTGCCTAAATATTATCTGCATGCACAATAATAATAATAATTTAAAAAAAACACAATATACTATAATGCAAGGTTTTTCGATCTGGGGTTCAGGACCAAAGCAAATGGGTCCACAAAATAATTTACACCATATTTTCCAGACTAAAATCATATTTTTGAATCTTCTGAGATGTGCTGAATTATTCCAAAGTAACTTATATAATGCATGTAAAGTCAAAAAGCCTAAGCACAACGTAAACATAAAAGTGGGCACTTAAAAGTTTCTATATATATAATTCTCACTCTCTCAAGTCTGTCTGTACACAGTAGCATTGTCTGTACCTCTGTGTTTTCTACATTTCAGGATGAGGTTCACAGAAACTGAGATGAGATTTTTTGGTTTCTTTATTTGACAAAAGATATATTGCTTGTAACTAATGGCACTATAATTAGTTTTTTTCTTACAAAATCTTACATTATTGTTAATGACTGACAGAATGTATTTGTAATTGCCAGTAACGTTACTAATACTTACCACTAGGTGTCAGTAGTGTTAACGTTACCAGTAGAGTGTGCAGATTATGAATCAGAAGTTAAACTTCGGAGCGGGATCCCGAATCATTTGAATCAGTTCGACAGTTTGGAGCGGGATCGCGAATCATTTGAGTCAGTTTGGAGATCGTGAATCATTTGAATCAGTTCGGGAGTTCGGAGCGGGTTCGCGAATCATAACACTCAATTTTACCTCTCACGGGCCAGGCCCAAAGAGCCACTATGTCTATGGGCTCGATGAAAGATCTACCCACTTTTTTGTGAGAGGCGGTCTCTGCGCAGCAGGAGAGGCCAGGGCTGGTCGCACATGTGTCACATTATCTCTATCAGCCACAGTTTCCCTGGTCGGTTCAGGGTGATCAGTATAACTGCATTCCCTTACTCTTTTTAGTGTAGGTAAGATCAGACTCAGCAGAGGAAATACATAAAGCTGTGCATTTGGCCACGGGTGCACTAGCACATCCACAGCCATAGGCGCACCTTCTCTCGCCAGCGAGAAGAATAATGGGCAATGCATGTCTTCCTGCGAGGCGAAGAGATCTACAGTCGAACCGCTCCCACAGCTGGCTCACTACCTGAGGGTGGAGAGTCTATTTTCCGTAAAGGGGATTCCCCCTGGACAGGAGACCCGCCCCAACATTCATTATGCCTGGGACATGCTTTGCCTGTAGTGACTGGAAATGCTTTGTGCCCCACACAATCAATTTTCCTGCCAGATTGTGAAGCTGAGGGGAGTGTGTGCCCCCTTGTTAATTCATGTATGCCATCGCCATTGTGTTTCTGATCTGATCAAAACGTGGCGGTTCCTTAGGAACTATATAAAATGTTTTTAAACCAGAAACACTGGCAACAGTTCCAGGAAGTTAATACCTGCATTGTGTAGCGGGACAGGCAATTTCCCTTCACTATTCTGCTCTCACACACTGCGCCCCCTCCTGTGAACAAGCATCCGTCCTCTGCCACACATGCTGGAACGGCTGGAATCAGCTGCTTGGCAGGGGAAGTGCACGATGGCAGTCTCTTTCCATTATATAAATCTCTCTCTGGGCCCTGGACCTCCTGCTGTGAAGGCCAGTCGAAGAGAGTTTGGCAGCTGCCCTCCTGCACACTTCAGTGAGGTCCAGGTCTCCACCTTATGGAAAGTGTGATGAATTTGTTCAGGATTTTTTGATGAATTGAAAGATCAAAAGAGAAGTCAAAATCTTTGTAACAGTATACATGTCTCTACTGTCAATGTTAATAAATTGAATGCATCCTTGATAAATTAAGGGATTTATTTATCTACATCAATTTTAAATAATATATACATAGCATTTTTATTAACTCAATTGTTTTAAGTATCTATATAGAATATTTATGTAAAAAAAAAAAAAAAAAAAAAAAAATATATATATATATATATATATATACACTGCAAGATTGCCAGTTTGTAGGAGATCTGCTTAAAAAATAAAGATGGACAAATTAATAAAAAAAAAATTTAAATGAACAAATTAATAATTATTTAAAATCTATTAAGTTTTTAAGACAAAAATATTACTAAATATTTAACATTTGTGGAAATAATAAAAAAATAATTATTTGCTAAAATTTATTAAAAAATTTTTTTTAAATGTATAAAAAAATACCCAAAACCACTCAAACCCATTTGCATGCATATAGCAACATTACAAAAAAAATAGTAATGGTCAAATATTCACATTTCCTTTAAAAATAAAAATAAAATAGTCCAGTTACACATTTACATTTTGATGTAATTGAGCATAATTTTCAGATCAACCAGTGTTTGTACTCAAGGTAAACCGTCATGGTGTAGTTTAACAAAATACTTTTTCTGAGTCAACCAGGAGGAGTCATTAACTGGTTTATCTGCATTTCCCCGAGTCAACCTGTGACCAGACACAAAGACCTCTGACCTCTGAACCAGGCCTAGAGCCAAGCACACAGATGTGTGTATTGTCCGGCGAGCAGCAGTGCCTCGTGTTCACTTCAGCTAATGATGTGTGTGTGGGTGTGCATTCACCGTTTACACACATTACTGTAGATTCCAGCCCTCCACGTTCACATAAACACACTTTACTGGAGCAGACACACTGTAAGTGCCACTGCCTGTTCTTTCTGTGGTTTATAAGACTGAGTGACAGATGGATCTGGAGTTTGTCTCATTTGTTACGAATGTGACCCGTGATTGTGTGCAATAGAGCAAGACGGTGTACGTGAGTTATGTGTTTATATCCTGTTCTGCTGAGCAAAGGTCACCTTTCAAGACAGCAGCGCTGCTTTGTGTTTGATTTGTAGTCTAGTGCTTTCTTAGAAGCATATGTTCATATCTTTTCTTTTTTACTTGAGAATCATGCTTAGATGGCTAAAAGGCTTTCTCATACGTAAAACGTTTAATATGCACGTTTTCTTTTCCAATAGATTGCAATATCTACAAACAAACTGCAACGGGCAGTGGAGCAGGTGGGCAGGCGACTGGACGTCTCACCTCCAGACGCAGGTAGACAGGGGTGTGTCTGTTTGCATTTGACTCAGTGTTTCACAGAAAACAAGGGACATGGCAGAAAAAATGAGTCAATGTTGAGTTAATGCTGTGTTGACGAGGTCAACGCGCTTTGTTTGGGCAGTATAGTGACTTCTTAATATGCGATTTTCGTGCTAGCTTCAAGAAAAGGCCTGTCTTCAGAGAACTGATTGCTGATATGGTGGAAATAGCACTGGAGCTGTGACTTTGGTGCCCTGAATGAATCATTTCAGGGTCTGTGGGTCACGATCTGTGAGTATTTAATGCAGAAATGCAGTCCACAGGGCAGGAGGAAGAAGACCGCTGTAACTTTCTGTTCAAGATCATCCTGATTGGTGACAGTAATGTTGGAAAGACCTGCGTGATCCACAGCTTCAAGTCTGGGCTCTTCAGTGACAGCCAGCACAACACTATTGGAGTGGACTTCACCGTTCGCACGATAGACATCGATGGCAAGAGGGTGAAGGTGAGCTTGAAGTCAGCAAAGATCTCTTCTTATAAAGGCTGTTTAGGATTGAATGCATATACATCATTCCTCCAGTCTTCAGTGTCACATGATCCTTCAGAAATCATTCTAATATACTGATTTAACTATATGAGTCTCTACTGTCTATTCTTAGCAATTTAACACATTCTTCCTGAATAAAACTATCCATTAATAAAAAAAATTTAAACTTTTGAATGGTAGTGTATATTGTAACACAAGATGTCAATTTTAAACAAATGCTGTTTTTTTTTGTGTATATATATATATATATATATATATATATATATATATATATATATATATATATATATATATATATATATATATATATATAAAAGAATAAGGACTGGAGTAATTATGCTGAAAATTCAGATTTGATCACAGGAATAATTTTTATTTTAAAGTATATTCAAATAGAAACTGTTATTTTAAATTGCAATAATATTTAACTAAATAAGTTATTTTCATTATTTTATATTAAATAAATACAGTTCAGACATTTATTATTATGAAATAATAAAGGAAATTAACTTAAATGAATACATAAAATTACATAATGTATGACCGGTAATTATATGTATGTATTAATTTCATGTATTAAAAAGTTTATTTCATTTTTATAGGCATTTCATTTAAATTTTTCTACAATAAATATTTGTAAAAAAATTATAAATAGTTCAAATGAAATTAAATGAATATATATAATGCATTATTATTATATTTAAATATGGTAAATATATCAAATATATCAATACAATTATATATATTGTGTGAGTGTGCATAATTCAATCAATACACAAAATACAAAAATAACCCAGATATTTTTCTATCAAAATAGAATAATACAAATATATTGTGTGTAATTTAAATCAATACATAAAATGCATTTTATTTATTGATAATAATAGTATTAATATGTATATATTGATTTTAAACATTTTTCTGTGAAAATAGAATCATGCAAACAGAAGAATTAAAGAAATAAAATAATAATTAGACTTAATGTAGAGCTATCTATATGCATTCTTCATGTTTGATTTCAGACGTTGACTGCAGATCTTTTGGCTGTTTCTTGGTAAATGTGAGCACAGTTTGAGACCGTGATCTCTTCAGTAGACGTGAGATTACTGGAGTGTTTTTCTAAAGAGCCTCCACTGAGTCTCACTGCTGTCTAGAAGAGACACCTGAGATTTTCAAGAGATGTATTTGTGATGGTGTCTGTGGATCTGTGTGATGTTCTTGAGATCAGATGCAAGTCTGGGACACGGCAGGACAGGAGCGTTTCCGCACCATCACACAGAGTTACTACCGAAGCGCTCACGGCGCCATGATCGTGTACGATCTGACCCGACGGCCCACCTTCGAGTCTCTGCCGCACTGGATCCAGGGTGTGGAGCAATATGGGGCCGCCAACGTGGTCTTCGTTCTGATAGGTCAGAGCTGCGAGTCACTAACCTTTTTGTCAGCCAGCTGAACCCCTTTGACATAAAATATTTACTTGAGCTCCCCCTAAGGTTTTAAAAGACAATTCAATCATTTAAGACATTCACATGGGCACTTAATGGTCACATGATATGCAGGTAAAATTATTATGCTAAAAATAAATACATATGTATATTATATAAATAAATACTTTTTATAAAAATATTTTTTTTTTAAACTTTTATACATTCGACTTTTTGACTTCCAATTGCATAATAATAATAATATATATATAAATACAATAAAGTTTATTGCATTAATCACATCCAAAATAAGTTTTTTGTTTACATAATATATGTGCGTGTACTGTGTATATATAAATACATTTTTATATAAATATCATTTTTCTTACATATATACATGCATGTGTGTGTATTTATATATACATAATAAATAAACACTTTACACACACATATATTATGTGAACAAAAACTTTTTGGGATGTGATTTAATCATTTGACAGCACTAATACATACATATATACATACACATTATTTTACAGCAGAATTTTAAAATAAAACCATTTTAGTATTTTACAGCAGAAATATATATAATATATATATATATATATATTGTATGTGCATGTGACCTTTTTATGATTTAATTTATTAAATTGACAATGATTCATTTGTTAGTTTTTTTTACTTGGTTCTTGTCCCATTTCTCTTTGCAGTCTCTTTTTTTAAAATCTCTATCATTGGCTATTTGAATCAAATCTTTGAAAACTATTCAGGATATATGCTTGAGGCATTTAGCAGCAAACAAACTCGATATTCATAATATATTTTCTGTGCTGCAGGTAATAAGTGTGACCTGGAGGCGCAGCGGCAGGTGCTGTTTGAGGACGCATGCACGCTAGCGGAGCGGACAGGTGCACTGGCGGCGCTCGAGACCTCGGCCAAACAGCATCACAACATCGAGGAAGCGTTCGAACTGATGGCACGGGAACTCATAGAGCGACACGGAGGAATAGTCCATCAGGACAGCCAATCAGATTCACCGACTGTTTTCCTGCACTCAGACTCTCATCCAGTAGATGAAGGAGAACATCTGGAGAAGAGGTCATGTGACTGCTGACTGGCAAGCGACAGATTTCAAAATTTTGGAATCTTCCATTTTGGAAGGCTTCCGATGTAATTCACTTCAAGTTATTTTAAGTTATGCTGGTCGAAGTGCTATTTGGTTATCATATTATTTTAATTTATAATCATAAACATACTGTTTTGTTGCTCAAACAGCTTTACCGTTTACCACACTTTGTTATTCCTGTAGTTATTTATCCATAGCGGCTAATAAATAGGAAATTCTGCATATTGCACACTATAATTACTATAAAGCTGTCATATATTTCAGTTTATCTCAATCTTACAAATGTCCGTTACAATTAAGAAATCTTTAATATACACTGTGTCTACACTTTGTTTATATGATGAGAGGATTCCTTGAGAGGAACTACGCCCTTAGCAACTTCAAAACTCCGGTGTTTTAAGCGTTGAGAGGATTCCATCACCTGATTGGCCACTGCGTTCCAGAACTCAACATTTATCTCTGTGATTGGCTAAACTGCTCAATGCTGAAAAAACAAAGTGCCATTAGAAACCTTTGACGCTTTGCTGAGTGCGCGCACAAATATGGTGCGCTTAAAGCTGCGGTAGGGAACTTTTGACGCTCTAGTGGTTAATAATCAGAAGTGCTTGCGTCTTGTGGAAGAACATCGTAGCCGGAACTACTTCTCTCTGTTTATGTCTATGAAGAATCACAAAGGTACTGGCTTACTCCGCCGCGGTATCCCCGAAGCAATCTAAAATAGTCCGAATATAAACACCTATTATAGGTGCACCCTAGTGATTCAGGACAAGCTAAAAACACGGTTTGGAAAATGGATTCATGGTGTACTCGCTTATTATATACATTTTTCTACATATTGAACACAAACAAAGTTACGGACCGCAGCTCTGATTGGTTGTTTCTTACCGGGAGCGGATGAATTTCTGCAAATGGCAATAGGACACTGGGAGGAGCCAGAGGAGCTTGATTTTTTCACAGATTATCTGTCTCATATTCTACTGTCAGGACAGAATGACAGTTTTAACAAATATGTAAAAAATATATTTTTACAAAAGTTACCTACTGCAGCTTTAATATTGTGCATATGGTGTAAAAACAAATTAGACATCTCTGAAAATGTAGATGCATTTAATTAATTATTATAATGAACATGTATACAAGTACAATATTACAGATGACCTCTTGTGGGACATTTATTCTGCAGTCGGTTGTGTACAGTACAATTAAATGCATAAAACGTTACAAACAGTACGTCATAAATCCCTTCTTTGTTTTTTCGTAACACTTAATATATTTAAAGTACTAGATATGAATTGAGGATTTTGTGCGTTCAAATTTTAAACAAACCAAGAATAATCACGCGGCTTGTTGTTGCTCACTGACAGCGTTGTCCTACGAGTCAGTTCACGCACGATTGCGCTTTTTTTGTAAAAGTTGGAACTAATTTTAACTTGAATTACACCTGAAAATACAGTACGACATGATGCCCAAAACACCCGACTTGTGTACATAAGACAATTACAAAACAGCACTAACAAAACGCAAGTATACGAACTGTGTGAACGATGCTTAAGAGGTACTGTGTTAAACAGCAAACCAAAGTGTTCACATTTACACAAACTGAGGCGTATGTGAACTTTAATGGCAAATATATCAGAGAACAGACACACTTCCACCTATTGGAGGTAGTATGGCATCATGGATGAATGTGTTTCCTTGCTGCAAACGTTTAACCTTGTGTTTGTAAAAATATCTCTTTCAATGCTCTGTCAGAGCTCATTACAATTTACCCATAAGCCACTTGAGATCCCAAATAGTGCACTTGATTTCGGCTTGTATAGAATGTAAACGTCTTCCTGCGAAACTCATTCAAACGTGAAGTGCTACATTTCACAATAGTTTTTGAAGAAGAAGAAGAAGGGTCACTGCTTAGAAAAGATTGAGAACATGCTTTGGGACAAGGTGTGACACTATTAACCCACGGGGCAAAGCACATCAACACAACAAACACGAACCAGTTCAACAGCAGACTGCAGTAACAGTAAAGTGGATGAAAAACACTGTATCGAAAGCTTGGCATATTTTTTAAATAAAACTCTATTATGATAAAAACTGACTATGTAACTGCATAAAAATATCATTAATTAAAGCCTGTTTTGCTTTAGTGTAAAAAAACTTTTTTTTTTTTTTTTTTTTTTTTACAATTGCTGTTACTTGTGCAACTTAACATTGCATCTTTATTTCTTAAACTTTTTCTTAAGGTGTTCTGCAAATTTTTGTAGGGGAGATCCAGTCATTTTGTGTGAATATACCTGATAAGGATTTTCACATGAGGTCTAAAGAGCTCCTCGTACAGATTTTACAACCAGGTCACATAGATTTGCTGCACTGACCAACAGAAAGCTGTTTGGTTTATTACATTTCCAACAGCACAAGAATTTTTTTTTTATATTTATGTAAATATTTTCTACCAATATATTTTTGGCCATTTTGTCAATTTTTTAAAATATATTCTAAATTTACAAATTCAGTTAAAAAATATTCTTTGACCTCTATATATTTCAGTCTAAGAAAATGCATTCACATTTGTTGCATTTAAAACAAAATGTGATTTGTTATTTATAACACGTGCAAACATATAACACATTAGCAAGGGACAATTTAAAATGCTCCAAAAAATACAATATTGCAATATATAAAAAATATTTAACATTATTAAATCATTATAAACCTACCATTAGATCTCTTATATACAATTATATTTAGCTTAAATGTAGGCTACTGTAAGATTGGAAATGTATTTTCTTGCCCCTGAAATACATTTATAAATATATTTGGGTATATATTTATTTTAAGAATCTATTTAATTGAAAGTTTGCAACATATATGTAGCATGTATTTTAGCCACATATATATATATATATATATATATATATATATATATATTATATTTTCCCAGTGTGATATCACCTTAAGAAAAAGTGTAAGAAATAAGAAATGTTGTATTGTATGATATAAAGTCAGGTGAATTGGAAGATATGAAGCTGCCTTTGTTTTACTCCAAGCAGAAATGGGCCTCAGTCAATTGTATGCTTGTGCAGTTACGTATAAGTCTATTTTTAGCTGCGCTTTATAGATTGCTACACTTTTGACAAATTTAATTAACATATATGATATTTAAAATTAAAATCATTTCAGATGAACAGGAAAAATAAAATGGCTCGAAAATCGCCAAAAAGAGGACATGGACAGGAATTATAATTAGGATTGATTTCGTTTCGACAACTGCAAAACAATTAATTGCGGTCAATCGTTAAAAAATCACGTACATACTATACTACATGTATTAATTGTTTTGCAGCCCTATTCGTGACTCATGGCAGGTAGATGTGGAGTAATTAACGATGGTTTACTGCAGTGACCAACCCTCCTGCTGGAAGACCAACTCCACCCCGTCCCGAACGTCATGAACGATGAAGGAGGGCTGCGTCAGACTGGGGTCGAAGCGGAAGTCCCGGTGACCGTGGAAGATCCGCTGCTCTGTGACCGTCTGCTCGGGGTCCGAGGGCAGGTCCTGGTGATCGCGGTTGTAGACGCCCGTGCAGACCAGGATGGAGCTGCAGCCTTCGGGCAGACAGTGATCGAACGAGCCTCCCACCATCACCCGTCCTGAACCTTTGGCATCGTCGGACGCTTCACTCTGCAGGTCTCCGGTCACCTGACTGCTCAAGCCGCCCTGCGCCTGCGCACGGGTTCGATGCATCGCTTTGAGGTAGCGGTTGTACAGGTTTGCACCATAAATATCAGCCATCGGGTTGTCACTACGAGAGAGATACACACGCATCAGACATTTTTACCGGTTTAAAAGTTTCAATAATTAGATTTTTTATGTTTCTGAAAAAAAAAAAGTATTTTCTGTTCACCAAGGCTGCATTTATTTAATGAAAAATACAGTAAAACAGTAATATTGCATAAACAGTGATGTTTTTTGTTTGAATATATTGCTAAATGTAATTTATTCTTGTGATGCAAAGCTGAATTTTCAGCATCATTTTTCCAGTCTTCAATGTCACATGATCCTTAATCCTCTAATATACTGATTTGCTGCTCAAGAAATATGTTTTTTTATTATTTATATTGAGCACAGTTTTTGCTGCTTAGTATTTCTGTTGAAATGTCACACACTACCATTCAAAAGTTTGGGGTTAGCAGGAGTTTTTATTTTATTTTAATTTTTTTAGAAAGAAAATAATACTTCCTTTCAGCAAGGATGTGTTAAATTAATTAAAAGTGACAGTAAAGTCTTTTTTTTATTATGTAACAAAAGATTTCTATTTAAAAAGAATTCTGTTCTTTTTTAACTTTCTATTCAACAAAAATTCTAAAAAAAAATCATCATCTTAGACAGATTTCTGAAGGATCATGTGACACTGAAGACTGGAGTAATAATGCAGAAAATTCATTTATTTTACATTTTTATAATATTTCACAATATTATCATTTTCACCAAAGAAATGCAGCCTTGGTGAGCAGAAAATACTCTAAATATTCTAAACTTCTGACCAGTGGTGTATGCTATGGATTGAGCTCAAGGTCAGTTAAATTTGACCATTCAGTCTTCAAAACATCAAATCATTTACTCACCCAATGGCGTAAAGTCTCTCGACCGGTCGGGTCCAGCCCAGTTTCTCGGCCTGTTTTCTGATGAGCAGTTCAGCGTAGTTGTACGTCACAACACTGGGCTTCCCGATCAGAGCCTCGTACTTCAGCTCACAGCCTGTTATCTTCTTATAGATGCTCTCCAGACACACGAGGAACATGCCGTGTCCAAATCTAATGACAAACAAACATCATTCCTTTCTAGATTTAACCACCATTTAGCCATTGAATTGAAAAAAATATCTTCCTGACACTGACCGAGGGTTTTTGGCTTCGGCCATCCACAGTAGATCCATGTTGCAGGCCAGAACGGGGATATGTGGGTAATGCAATGATGTCACAGGGTTTCCTGGCCTCCCATTGGTCAAGAGCACATCAGTGATCAGTTGTAAGTTGGTCTCCCACCTGATAGGCTCGCCAAACAGGACGACAGCTGTAAAGTGACGGTAATCACAGATAAGAATGGACACAGATTTCCAGAACAAAGAGTGAAAGCAGTTGAGTGAAACTGACCATCTATTGGGGGCAAATCCATAGATGGGCGAACCTGGGGAAGTACATTATATGGTCAGTCCTAAATGGTTAAGATTAGGAATCTGTTCAAATAGTGGGCTAATACTGACACATATTCAAATATCATTTTTTCTACTCACCATGTCTTTAGGTCTGCGATTGTGATCCACTACATCCAGGAGAGGATTCGCTTCCCTTAACATGTCAATGGTCACAACGTTCTTGAAACCTACACTGGAGGTTATTAAAAACAAAAACAAACAGAAACTATACATATTATATTATAAAATATATGTCAAAAAAGTGTGTGTGTGTGTGTGTTATAATAAATTATTAACATTTATAACATTTATAAAATATATATATATATATATATATATATATATATATATATAAAATATTTATTTGTAATAATGTTTATTACAATAATTATATTTATAGCTATATATATATATATATATATATATATATATATATATATATATATATATATATATAAAATATTTATTTGTAATAATGTTTATTACAATAATTATATTTATAGCTATATATATATATGATACTATTAATTATAATTATAGTAATTATATAGAATTTAAATATAAAAATAATTATAGTAATAATTATTACAATATTTAAATAATAATAAATAACTATAATTAAAATATACATTTATTTTTTTAGAATTATAATTATTTATAACTATTATGTAATTATATTCCTCAAAATTAAGGTAAAGAAGCATACTTGTGTGCAACTTCCACGATGGGTCCCTGTCCGGACACCAGCACACACAGGTCATGGAACTGAGTGAAAACCCGCAGAGGACTGTGGGACAGCACCACCTGGTCTGGTGACACCTGTGTGGAGAAATGTAAACAAATCACATGTTATGTGTGGGAGGATGTGACTAATTGTGGTTTCACCTGTCGTCAGGTGTCTCACCTCAACGTCCAGAAGGTGAGACAGCTGCTCGGCCTTGGTCTCTCGCAGAGAGTTTCCCGCATTTGTCACAAACACCACAGGAACCCTGTACTTTCCATCGCCGTCCACCAGGTTCCTAAAACACTGTTTGGCTGCAGGGATGGGTGTCCGTCCACGTACCAGCACCCCGTCAATGTCAAACAGAAGCCCAAACAAGCTGCACTCCTGTTCACACACATCCTCATCCATATCAACTGCAAGTTTTAATTATTTCGTTAGCACTTATTGTGACCCTGGAGCACAAAACCAATCTTAAGTCGCTTGGGGAGGATTTATAGAATCATCATAGCTATCAATACACTGTATGGGACAAAAATTATAGATTTTTCTTTCATTCCAAAAATCATTAGGATATTAAGTAAAGATCATGTTCCATGAAGATATTCTGTAATCTGTAACCTTGGTTTTCCTAGAGGTTAAATGTCTTGATCAAGATCACAATGGTGATAGTTTGAGCAGGGATTTGAACCTATGACCTTCAAGTTACAGACCAATTTCAGGCCCAAACTAAACCATGATGCCACAACATCTTTAATGACAAGGAGCTTTATTCCTGCTTTAAAACTGATTTCAATATCCTGCAAAAGGAAAGCGAAACCTTAAGAAAGTCCACTCACATTCGCTGTACTATTTAGGGGGAAACATCCCACAAATCCAGGTGAAAGTTCATGTAGATCAATTGCAAAAGTTTCATTCTCTTGCCAAATTTCAAAGGCTGTGTGTCAAAACCATAGACTGCTTACCTGGCCATCGTTTCTGACTGTCAGATGCTTTTAGACACTTTTTGTGCATTATTGCCATATTTGAGAATCAGATGTGCATTTTTGTTGCTTTTCTTTTCATTAAAATGTAATTAAAAGTATATATGTGTAAAATTGTATATGCAATTTTATTTATATTATTAAAATATTACATATAATATATATATATATATATATATATATATATATATATATATATATATATATTTTAGATGTGTCTATTTATATAGTACTGTATTTTTGCATTTAAAAATGTCTATAAATATCCATATATATTCATATAACATTTAAGTATAGAATATTTGTTATTATATTATATAAATATCCATAGAAATGATTTTAATATCATATAATATAATTACACACAACTGTGTACATACACATGATTATAATATGTGCTTTTTTGGACAGAACATTCTTTCTAGATGGCTCAAAACAACACAAGCCTAAGGGCACATGACATTTCTCGTCTTGCTGTGGTTTGAGGTGTTTGTTGGCTCATTATTATTATTGAGGATTAAATTATGAACGATAATAATAATAATAATAATGAGCGTGTACTCACTGTGCTATAGCGGCGTCGCGTCTGCGCAGAAACAGCTGCATTAGTGACTTTCCTGCTCAGTTTCACGCCTCTCCACCCGATTCTAAACATATTCAAGCGGGGGAAAATCTCTGCCATGTTTTTCTTCGAAATAAACGAGGAAGCAAGACAGTGCTAAAACTTTGACCTGTGCACGACTCCTCCTGCGTGGCAAAGCATTAGCTCACATGCTATCAGCAGCTGTCAAACATGTTTTTCTAGATTTGAAGGCTACATAGGGGATCCGTGTCCACGTGCAGTGTGTGCGTGTGTGTCCGCAGGAAACAGTGGGTAGAACTCACGTCAGGCTGCGTCGCTGTTGCGCAGACTCTGCGTCGCAGGGTACGCAGTCAGAACGCGCTCGATTAAACACCGACACTTCCGGTTTGTAACTGGCGTGTTTTAAAAGCGAGCGTCGAACACACACACACGCCTGCAGAAGGTAACTATTCGTGATAAACACGAGGATATTATTATAAAAATGATTTAATTGTGTGAGCGTGTGTTAAGTATTGAAAATGCTGGCAGATGTAGCTGGTTAGTTAAATTATTAACTACCGTTATTTATGCTATTCTGGTTTTATTCGGCAACATTATCATTGCACATCCGACAGGGTGATGAACACATAAAGTGACTGAAGTTATAATCTAAGCAGTTGCAGTGATAATCAGCTAAGCAATAAACGCGTTGTTCGTTCAAATTTCCCACCGCGAAGCGTCACTGTTTCCATGACAACTGACTGAACACACCCGTATGTAAACAAAAGAGCTTCACTTTAGGCTGTTTTTATGAATATTAATATATTGCTGGTTGTCTTTAAAGTACCCTAATTTTAGATTAAAGTTTGATCGCCTACAGATTATTATATTAGAAAAAAATCACCTTAAAAATCGATATGTGAAACAATGTAATTTTAAATAATTAATTTGTATTATTATTGTACTTTTTTCACGTTTTTTTTTGATTGCATCACATTAAAGTCTTTTTATATATATATTAATTTAGGCCATACTCTGTGAGGATGGATTCTCCTACAAAACAACGTAAAAGGTAAATATATGTATATGATAAGATTAGGGATTATAACAAGGTTGGGGGTTCGATTCCCCGGGAACACATGATAAGTAAAAATTGATAGCCTGAATGTACTGTAAGTCACTTTGGATAAAAGCGTCTGCTAAATGCATAAATTAAATTATTAAACTTAATGATAATAACATGTTCTAATATATAAATTCTTATAACACTATCTGAAATCCCAAATGCCCCTCTTTCTCTGTTTGGGTCAGTGGTGAGTCTCCGCTGCCCTCGGTCTCTGAGCGTCTGGCGTATCTGCGGCCGTCCCGTGAGCTGCTGGAGTTCTACAGGCAGAAGGTGGCACAGTTTGATGGAGAGCATGAGGACCTGCTGCAGATGCTGGAGAAGTACAGGAGCACCGCGGAGGAGCAGGTGATCTCCTGTCTCCTGGATGATGCTCCTGCTCTGGTGTATCCTCTGTCCCTGGTTGTGTTATTGTTATGTGTGTGTGTTTGTGCAGCACAAGTTGCAGTGGGAGGTGCGTCAGCGAGAGGAGGAGATCGCAGAGCTCCAGAACGCTCTCAGTGATATGCAGGTGTATCTGTTCCAGGAGCGAGAGCAGGCGCTGCGACTGTACGCTGAGAACGACCGCCTCAAAATCAGGTCCGATGTCGTCTCATCACAGAGAGCTGAGCACAGACATGATATCTGACACTGAAGTGATTATTTTATCGTCACAGGGAGCTGGAGGACCGGAAAAAGATCCAACATCTTCTAGCGCTGGTGGGTCCAGATCCAGGCGAGATCACGTATTTCCATCACGAGCCGCCGCACAAGGTTCAAAACAACACACATCAACCTTATTATAGCCATTTGTGAAGTATTATGCTTGATTTTTTTTGTTTGTTTTGGTTGTAGGTCTCAGTCCCTCAGAAGAAGGTCCAGCTGAGGACACATGAGGAATCAAAGGTGCTGAAACCAAGGCCTGTATCTGTGAAAGGTCCGCCTTCAGCTTTATTATATTTCCTATATGGTTACTAATGACTAATTTGTAGTGGTTTTATGGTGCATTGATGCATTCATCATCGTTTGAGATGAGCATGTGGCGTTTCAAACTACAGGAAGCAAGAAAACGTCCAGAGAAGGAGAAGATGCCACAAGTTCAGAGCAGTACAAGAGAGACAACCAGACGTTACTGCTGCAGGTGTGTGTGTGTCTTATGCTCAACAAGGTTGCATTCATTCATTAACTGCTTGTTTCTATCCGTTTTCTTTTTATATATTATGTAATTAACAAAAGCAAAAAGGCGTCTAACATTAGCTTGCTCTGTTCTTTTTTTATTCTATCTGCTAAATGACTAAATGTAAATAAATAGATGAACATCATGTGGTGGTGGTATACATATAGCTTTATTTAATTTTTTCGTGCATTTAATAAGCACTAGCTTATCTTTTTTGTTTAGTTTTTTAATCGCTTGCTATGTGTTGAGCGGCTGCTGTTGTATGAGTCAGGTGGAGGCGCTGCAGGCACAGCTGGAGGAGCAGACGCGGCTGGCTAAAGAGCAGGTGGAGGCGCTGCAGGAGGACAGACGCATTCACCGGGAGGAGAGACAGGTACAGCATCAGCGCGACCAGGACACAATCACAGCCCTCACTGACAAGTAAGTCTATCCTTCCTCCTGTCTCGACAAACCCCGAGCAGCAGGCCTGAGCTGGACTCTGTCTCGTGTGCAGACTGCAGCGCACGCAGAACCTGCTGTATGAGAGCACCAGGGACTTCCTGCAGCTGAAGTTTGAGGGTCGAGCTCACGAGAAGAGCTGGATGCTGGAGAAGGACCGTCTGCTGCGAGAGCTGGACTCCTGTCAGGAGCGGCTGCGAGAGGAGCCCAGTTTCCCCGAGCAGCCTCCGCCTCTGTCTGCAGACGCCCCGCTCCTCTCACAGCCCCAACACGAGAGCAGCCACACGCACCGGGACGAGATCCGGGTCAGACAACTCCCATCTCCTGCTTCATTTAACTAACTTAGGTTTCTGGAATGGCACAAATGCTTAGAAAAAGTTGAAGGGAGAACTTTACAAAATTTTAATGCCAAAGACACCCAAATATGATGAGGTTATTATTAAATAATGAAGTCAGCTAGATATTTAAAACTCATTAATAATACTTAGTGAGAAAAGTAATGTGATGTTTTCAAAGGAAATAACTATTTGCCATTTACATTATATTGTTAACGTACTAAACATTGTTATATATATAGTGTGTATATATATAAATTCTTTAAGAATATAAAAATATTTATATATATATATATATATATATATATATATATATATATATATATATATATATTTTTTTATATATATATATTCTTAAAGAATTAAAAAATAAATCTAAATTGTATGTTATTTTAAATTATAATTTCTTTGCTATTAAAGTTTTTTTGTTAAGATTTCAAATTTTTTACTTTCATTTCAAAGTTTTAGTCATTTTGTTTTATTTTTATAAATGTTTTTTTACCTATTAATAAACTTTAAGGAAATGTTTTTATGCTTAACAGGAAAAAAAACATTATAAATATCTATTTTTTATTGTTTCATATATAATATTTATAAATTTTTATGAATGATGTTTATATATTTATATCATCTATTATATTAATATAATCTAACGGTATGCATATTAATTTTACAAGTAAATTACATAATTTTAAAATGTGTAATATTTTTGTGCAGGATAAGCATGCTTTAGTTGAAAACTCTTTTAGGGGCAGGAATCACATTATCCTTCATCTTTTGAAACAAGATTTAATCCAGGTCTTTTTTTTTCTTTTTCTTTTTTTTTTGTCCCAGCAGGCTTTGCGTGAGGAACTGAAACAGGCTCATAAACTGGCTGACATGTACCGAGAGCAGTGTGTGAACCTGGAGACGGACCTGTCCCAGATCAGAGAGGAGGGCGACGTGGGCCGAGACATCTTCAAAGTACACAAACAAACTCTTTCACCAGAAGATTGATTAGCCACCCTCATGTATGCTTGTACTGTTAACTTCTGTGGCTCACAAAATAGAGCAGCCTAAACATCATGCTAAAGCTCTCCTCTGTTTATAAAAAAAAAAAAAGTACTTTTTTCGAAGCACATGAGGTTGAGATGCTTTTGACATGAAAATCTTTTATTGAAATGTGGAGGTTGCTTTAGTGTCAAACTAAGCTTTGGTGTTTTTAGGAGCGCTCTGATAAGATGGCCAATCGTCTGCAGCTGATGACTAAACGTTATGAAGCTCTGGAGAAGAGACGTGCCATGGAGGTGGAGGGGTTCAAGACCGACATCAAACTCCTCCGGCAGAAAGTCAAAGACGTGGAGAAATATCTCTTTAAAGTCAGTCATTTCTCTTATATATTACTGCTATTTTAGAATAAATTTCTCCGACCTTAGCTTGAGGTTTTCAGATACACACAATCAGCTAAACTGTCTGATATCAGTATATATATATGAGACATTGGCAACTATTTGTTAGCCATTGATATTAGCATTAATTGATTAGCATTAACTGTTAATTAATTAACAGATTTTGATGGCTGTCTTTCACTAGCTGACACTCAACGTGGGCCCTGATCAAGACCTGGCGATTCTCCATGAGGTTCGGCAGACCAACAGCCGCACGGTAAAGGTCCAGAGTGAGCTGAAGAACCTGAGGGCCAAAATCTACAAACTGGAGAACGAGCTGAGATTCTGCTGAAGACCCGTGAGGAGGTTAGAGAAGATAAACGATAACCGCTCCACCTCACAACTGTGATCTTTAGTCCAGTATCCATCCTCTGAGACACATCACTGACCGAAAGATTCAGAAGAAAGCTGGACATCATAGAGCTCAGTGTTTATTTGTGCTGTTGCATTTTGTATATTAGATAAATAAAGGCTGCTTTTTGTATTCATTATGAAACTGGTCTGAGACCATCACAAACACAACAGTAGGGCCCATGTTCATTTTATAGCTTTTAAACATCTGAATCCTCTTGAGACAAAAACAATACTGAAAGAGACTGATTTCAATTGAGAAAAACTAAAACATACAGATGAATCTGATAAAAATGATTAAAAACACGCAACTGTCTTATTTCACCACAACAAAACACACACACAATATATATATATTTAAAACGTGTTTGCATAGTAGCGTCTGTTCTACTGAATTCAATTTGTATTTTAATTAATAAAAAATGCCAGCAACGAGAATTTGGTTATAAAAACAGTTGTTTTATTGACATTTAACAAATTAAGCGTAAGCATTTTTTGTACAATTTATAATAAAGCAAATTTAATGTTATTTATATATTTGTTTCTATATATATTTTTATAAACAAGTATGCGTGTATATATATATATATATATATATATATACACACACACACACACACTTTAATTACAGTAATGTGAATTTGGGGGGCGAAATGTGCTCAACAGTTAAGAACATATCATGCAAAAAATGTTAAATATAATTTAAGCAACATCTAAAATATGACGTGGTGAGATCCAATCATACACACAAAAATACTGATCCTGAGCACAGCGAAGCGGTGACACTGTCACATACTCTTATCTAGTTTTGTCTCATTCAAGTATCGCATTAATTTTAAAAAAATTACATCTCCAAATGAGTGTTTGGTTATTTGAAATTAAAATAAGTTGTGTATATATTGCACGATAACAGAATGTACCATTGTCATTACTTGGCAATAATATTAACGGTGCAAATGTCACACTTTTTTTTAATATGCCTCAAGCTCAAAAACAGTCAAAATATATATACATAATCAACTAAAATCCCACATATGATAGAAACAAAAGACAACACTGAAAGCTGCAGTTCACGTGTACCTTCAAACCTCAGTGACGCTCGTATGGCTTAGACAACAACAGAAGGACATAAACACACAGTTCCCTTGCTCCTGAGGCACAAAAGAGCATTGTCACACTCGATTAAAGATCACAAACTGATTGTAGTGTTGAAACTTTGGCCCTTTTGGTGGACTGGACTAATAACACAAGTCCAGACAGGCGGCATCACTTCAGTCTCTACACAGTTTTTTTCACTCATTTTGACCAAAAAAAATAAAATAAATAAAATGGCGACGTTGGTTCCTGACCAGCAGGAATCAGTCTGGTGCCCAGGATTTTATAAGTAAGAATATATTATTCTTCGTTAAATGAGCCCTAACTCTAAAGAAAATGTTCAGATAGACTTAGAATAGTTCATCCAAAATGAAAATTTAATTTTCAAATTAAAATATACTCCATTTAAATAATGAAAGATGTATTTAGCATTCCATCACTTGCTCACTAATGGATCCTCTGTAGTGAATGGGTGCCGTCAGAACGAGCGTCCCAACAGCTGATAAAAACATATAATCCAGAAGACGTTAACTGATGAACTGGAGTGGTGTGGGTTACTGTGATGTTTTTATCAGCTGTTTGGACTCTCATTCTCACGGCACCCATTCACTGTAGAGGATCCATTGGTGAGCAAGTAATGCTACATTTCTCCAAATATGTTCCCATGAAGAAATAAACTCATTTTTAGTTGGCCAGCAATTTTTTTTATTTTTGGATGAACTATTTCTTCAGTGTCCATAAGAAGGCACCATAACTGCTTTAGCTTTAGTAAACACTCTAGTTTTCTCAATCTGTAGGTTTTTTGGGTGGCTGAGTGTGTCTGTGGGTCAGTGATGAGGTGCTGGAGTTGATTGTGTTTACAGTGTGTGGACTGACCGTGGGTCAGATCATGTAGTTCTTCTTCAGCACCTCCAGGTACTGCTGAGTTGCTCTGCTCACGGGGTCCGGCGACTCCAGACTCACGTTCACTTCCTGAGACATGCGGGCAGTTCCTCCTTCCAGCTCTCCTGTCCCTGAGAGAATGACATGAGAAAGTCACTTTTGAGGCCATTCACATTAATACAGAATTCATTTTCACTTCGACTTGAGTGGAGATCCAAGCAGTCATAATGTAATTCTAACTTAAAGGGATAGTTCACCCAAAAATCTAAATTATGTCATTAATTACTCCGGGATATTGGTTAGTTTGAACTCAGAGGGAGTGTCAGCCACATTAAAAAAGTGAACAGCTTAAGTCATTTGTGGATTAATACTTATTGGAGACACGAACCGTTTAAAACGATTCAGTTCGATTTGGTGAACTGAATGATTCGTTCATGAACCGGAAATCCAGCTGCTTTGATTTGAACTCTCTCTCACACAGACACGGAAGAGAAGACAATGCTGAATAAAGTCATAGTTTTTGCTATTTTTGGACCAAAATGTATTTTCGATTCTTCAAAAAATTCTAACGGACCCTCTGATGTCACATGGACTACTTTGATGATGTTTTTCTTACCTTTCTGGACATGGACAGTATACCATACACACAGCTTCAATGGAGGGACTGAGAGCTCTCGGACTAAATCGAAAATATCTTAAACTGTGTTCCGAAGATAAAAGGAGGCCTTACATGTTTGGAACAGCATAAGGGTGAGTTATTAATGACATCATTTTCATTTTTGGGCGAACTAACCCTTTAAGGGTGCTGCTGAAGGGAGTGGAGCTCATCTGAGGTGGGTGGGGCAAAGAGGCAGATGGGGTTGCTACAGGGGGTTGTGGGAGGGAGGTGCTGCTGGAGGGGATTGGTCTAGAAAGTGGTGGGCGGATTGCACCCTTATCCTCACTGTCCAGTTCAGACTCTGATCCGCTCCAGGATTTGTCTGCATTCTGATCTGCTTTGACTACAGACAGCATATCACAATGCTCAATGGACCCTTTTAAATTTTGTAAATTGTTGATTTAAAATGTTAATGTAACAGGCTTATTCAAACATTTTAAACACTTCAGTCTTTCCCCATACAAGTGGACAATAGCAGTTTTTTTTTTGCTTATTATCCTTTTCAAGATGGCCACTTAATGGGACTTTGTTGCCTTAAAAGGACTTTGATACAGGGTAGGGATTTCAAATTAAAACAACACAACCACAAATCTTACAGACATCTCAAAAACATTTAAATGTAAAACTTACCTCCTACATTTTCTGTTTTTGAGGTGCTTATGAGTTTCTTCTAGTTTACCTTCTGTTTCTGTAAAAAAAAAAAGCGTTATATGACCGTAATAATTTGTATGATTTGTAATCAATTACACATGTGCAATTCAGAACTGCTTAAAAATACCTTTTGGCTCAAATCTAACTCGTAGTCATCATCTGATGAAGGCCAGGAATCAGCGTCACCACTTTTTGATACCCTGCAAATGAACAATTTCATGCTAGATAAAATGATAATTTGTAGCTGCTGTTATCACCCATTTCTTTTTTGATCATATCAGTGCCATCTCACCTGCTAATGGAGTCTGTGTGAGTATTTTCTTCTGTATCTGAGGAGAGTAATATAAAGGATTATCTGCGCTTAAGACAAGCATGAAAAAAAAAAAATCCATTGCGAATACAAACATTTTCTTGCCACATAGTTAAAGCTGCAGTTCATAACTTTTTGTGTTCAACATGTACATAGAAATAAACACTTAGAAGTAGCTCCGGCAACAATGTTGTCTGCAAGACACACGCAGTTCTGTTTATAAACTGCTAGAATTCCAAAAGATATTTAATTCTTGGTGTGATTAGGTCTTTAATCTACCATGTAAGCATACGACACACAAAAAAGAACAGCTCCTATGACAAGACACACCATGATTTACCAATTTAAGCTACACCAAATTATCTCACACTAATCTTAATATTGTGTCTTAAAGGAATAGGTCACCCAAAAATACAAAATTTGCTTAAAGTTTACTCCCCCTCAGGCCATCCATGATGTTGATGAGTTTGTTTCCTCATCAGAACAGATTTAGAAAAATGTGGTGTTTTTATCAGCTTATCTCTCTTTTATCTCTCATTCTGACGGCACCCATGCACTGCAGAGGATTCATTGCTGAGCAAGTGATGTAATCTTAAATTTCTCCAGATCTGTTCTGATAAAGAACAAACTCGTCTAGGCCTACATCTTGGATGGCCTGAGAATGAGTACATTTTCAGCAAATTCTTATTTTTGAGAATAATGTGTCTGATCTACAGAACATTGGTTGGCACACATTGGCAATACCTTTCCCTGCTCCTGCGAAGCTGCTTCCTGATAAGTGTGGAATAACAGTGGGGGAACAGAACCGTATCAAAACACTGCAGCAATACTTGACTCACAAATACAAATAACACTGAAAATCAAAATCCTTCAAATGTGCAAATTAAGTTAAACACAATTAGACTACCGAGAACAGACGTCTGTTTCTTTTTGCTGCCAGTGAAATAGGAAGATGACTGTAGGGATCTTCTCTTCGTCCCATGCTCAATGATCAGATGTGAACATCTGGAACAGAACAATTCTTGATTTGAGCTCCTACAATCAAACGCTTTCTGTTTTCACCGCACACAAAACATCTGAAGTTCCTTTCCATTAATGAAACATTGCCAATGTGAACATGTCGTTATCAGCATTTAAAATGTTCCTAACTTTCAATGCTTTAAAACCGGTAGCAACACAAATTGCCAACATTCATTGTGAAACCAAAATACTCAGTAAGGACTATTTAAAATCAAATGGTGAGTTTGAAATATAAGCAGGCAAAAGAAGAAAGTCCTTACGCGTGGTGTCCATTCATGACATCATAATCATCAGAAGACCATCCCTTATCATCTTTCACTGTGATGTCAGCATCGTACTGCAGAAGCAAACGCACCATACTGATCTGTCCCTTGCACGCAGCGATCAACGCAGACCTAACAATCACAGACAGAATGTGAATTCATGTTGTTATCATTAACAAAAAAGATACTAGAAGACATTTATGTTAACTGAAATACTTTTATTCTTAAAATATTCATTTTTTTACTTCAGTTAGTTGCGAAGACAAAATGTTTCACTTTCATTTTGTACTTAAATTACTTAGTGAAATAAAACTGAAATTTTAAAAAAGCCAACATAATAAATGTTCTATAAAAATAAAGCAAACAAAAACAATATAATAACAATATAATAACTAACAAAAAATTACTAAAAAATTAACCTGAAATAAAAATATATAAAAAAACATAATACAAACATATATAACAACAATACCACATTGACAACAAAATAAACTAATAAAATAACTAACATGCACAATAAATAAAAAAAAAAAAAAACTAAATTAAATCTAATTCAAAATGTTAATGAAAATAATACGGTTGCACTTTATTTTACAGTACGTGTACTAACATGATCTTACAGTGTATTTATCTAAGAAAGTTCTGGTAATACAAGGTAACTACATAGGGTAGGGTTAGGTTTAGTGGTAGGTTCAGGGTTAGTACCTAGTTATTACATAGTTATTGTAATTACTATAATAAGTACATAGTATGTACATGGGGAACAGGACTGCAAAATAAAGTGCTACCAATAATACTTATGTGAATCACCTCTTAATTTATTTAATATAATTATTAAATAATATAATTATTGTTTCTTTATCCATTTGTTTATCAGTCCTATTATTCCTGTTTATTTATTAAGTTTGTTCAGTTTAAATAAAATTAATAGAGCACAGTTTCATAATATTTCTCCATTATATCTTCCTAAATGCACACTAGAACAATTCCTTACAATACCAAGATGACTACAGCACTTTCACTTTTGGATGAACTAATCCATTAAATTAAGTTAAATTAAAATTAAATTTAACTAATCCATTAAAGAGCGTCATTCTAACCGTGGCTCCTGGTTCTTGACATTAACATCCGCTCCCTCTTTCAGTAAAAGCTCAGTCATGTCTGTATGGTTTTCCATTACAGCCAGCATCAGTGGAGTGTTGCCATCCTATCAATCAAACCACAACAAAACAAGATTGGACTGCATTAACTATCTTACATTTCAATGTGCAAGAAGATCGCTTTTGTATCTATAAGTGCATCTGGCTCAACCAATGGTATGAGTAAGCTTTTTAGTGTATATTATGCAGTACGCACTAAGTAGAAAGTTAGTACCGTAGTAGTGTTTAATAATGTGAAAATCTGAAGTGGGCCAGAATAGTTTCACCTTGTTCGGTGCGTTGATGTTGGCGGAGTGTTCCAGGAGCTGCAGCACCACAGAAAGGGAGGGGATTCGGGTGGCCAGGTGCAGTGCTGTGTTTCCACTGATGTCCACCAGGCTGGGGTCAGCCTCATGTTCCAAGAGCAAAGAGATGGAGCGGTCTTGTTCACACTGAACCGCCTACCAGACATGAATAACAAAAAAAAAAGACATACCAGTCAGCAACTATTTCTATGTATATGATTTCACAAGAACAAAATGAATGTACCTTCATTAAGGCGGAGCGGTTCTGATTGTCGCATAAGTTCAGCTTCTCTTTGTTCTCCACTAAGAAGTGAACCACATCTGTGTGTTCGCATGCACAAGCGATGTGCAGTGCAGTCCTGCGGGTCCAACCACAGAGGATGAATAGAGCATTACTGAACATACAAATTATTGGAAGCAAATACTTTTTTTGTTGTTGTTGTTTGTTTTTTAAATAAACCAATACATTTATTCAGCAAGGAAAAGAAAATACATTTATAGTGTTACAAAATATTTCTATTTCAAATAAATGCTGTTATTTTGAACTACCTATTCATCAAAGAATCCTGAAAAAAAGTATCAAGAGCAACTGTTACATTGATGATAATAATAAGAAATGATTTTAAGCAGCAAATCAGTATATTCGAATGATTTCTGAAGGATCATGTGACTCTGAAGACTGGAGTAATGATGCTGAAAATTGACATTTGATGACAGTAACAAATTAGATTTAAAAATAAATACAAATAGAATACAGATATTTTAAATTGTAAAAACATTTCATAATATAACTGTTTTTGGTTGATGAGCAGAATAGATTTCTTTAAAACACATTAAAAAATATTACAGACCCCAAACTTTTGAAAAGTAGTGTATGAATGTTTCTTCTGAAAGAAAACGGTGTAATAAGTCTTAGGAATTAAAGTGAAAGTGACATTCAGCCAAGTATGATGACCCATACTCAGAATTTGTGCTCTGCATTTAACCCATCCGAAATGCACACACACAGAGCAGTGAACACACACACACACACTGTGAGCACACACCCGGAGCAGTGGGCAGCCATTTATGCTGCGGCGCCCGAGGAGCAGTTGGGGGTTCGATGCCTTGCTCAAGGGCACCTAAGTCGTGGTATTGAAGGTGCAGAGAGAACTGTACATGCACTCCCCCCACCCACAATTCCTGCCAGCCCGAGACTCGAACTCACAACCTTTCGATTGGGAGTCCGACTCTTTAACCATTAGGCCACGACTTCCCAAGCTGCTAGGACTACGAATATGAGTATGCATCAACAAATGCTACCATTAAATGATTCTTCATGCATCATAATGTGAACGAGAAATCAAAATAGACCCTATTTACTCTTTTAATAAACATTTTTAATGTCATAAAGGTTATTCCAAAGAAACATGCTGTTAACCAATAACCAAACACCTATTTAGACATAGATTTAGCAAAATGGTGTTAGGTCAAGCTGCACTCAAGTATAAAAACAACCTTTTTTTTTTTTTTTTTTTTTTTTTTACAATCCCATCAATTATCTAATTTTCATGTTAAACATGGAAACAGTTACTTTATAGATGTAATAATTCCGACTTGTTGAACATTTTGATTTTTATAAAGAAAACATATTTTAATGAAAAATAACTTTTACTTAAAATGGCTAAAGAAATTGACTATTTTTTTTGTAGGGAAGCCAGAGAAAATATTAACAAGGCACTTAAAAATCTAAAACAAATTCAGATTAAATGCAGATTTTATATGCACATTAGACATAGATATTTTTTTAATGAACGTTAAGTTACATTTCATGAAAAATACCAATATGTCTAACAAATATAAAAAAGTATTTGCTTAAAAAATTAATATGGGTCATTCTTTTCTAGTTGGGAAATGAAAATGTTAGCAGGGGAAGGTAAAAAAAAGAAAAAGAAAAGTAATACAACTACTGGCCAAATCACTATTGCTGAGCCCTGAAGTAGATGTCTGCCTTACACACACTTTCTATAAGATTAAAATCTAACAGAGTTCAAGTGGCAAGTTCAATCTTCCATGTGAAAATCTCTGTCAGTCGTAAGATTTCGTATTTTCATTTTGCTTTGTCCACTACAAAAACAAAACAGTTTCAGTTCATCAACCATTACCTGTTTTCCTTATCCAACTGGTTTAAATCATTCTTTTTGGCCAGCTGTCTGAGTTTGACCACATCTCCGCTGAGTGCAGCATTATGGACCTTCCCGAGGTCTTTCTCCTTCACATCGTAGCTGGCCGACAGCACGCTCCCCGTCTCGGAGGGGCTTGGGGAGCCCTTCTTCTTCTTGAGGTTGAATATCTTCTTCATGGTCTGTGACGGCACATCTCCATCAGCAGACTGTCATTTACCTGAGCTTCAGGTTCTGATCACCTTGCGTGTCTCGTCCATCCTTTAAAAATAAATCCTGCAAAGAGGATTAGAGTTATTTGATAATGACAGAGGCACAGGTCAAACTGTCCAGTGCACGTTTAGTTTGTGAAACTTCTGTTTGATCATGATTTATTCAAACAGAGTCACAGACTGAACAAAGTGTACTATAAACCCCATATAAAAAGATACTGTGGGCAAAAACCATGCTATGGTTGCAGTATTAGATGGTAATATCATGGTATTTTATTCATATAGCATGTTGTTTACAAGGTGCGCCAAGATACTGTTAAAAACACCATGGTATTTTTTTAAAACCATGGTAAATCATTGGTTTCATGTTGAATAAGCTATAAAATATAGAACAATATATTGTATTATAATGAAATGCGTCAAACAAAGCACATATAAACAGTTTGATTAAAGAAAAATGTGATATATTTATATTGTTTACAAAGAAAATCTTATAATCTCAGAGTGACCAGATTAACAATTATAGTCAACGTGGCGAGTTTATAAACTCACCTACATTGTCGTTTCAGTATGGGTCGTCTATTTTTGGATTTCAAACGAAAAATAAAACACGAAAGGATTACAAATGATGCTCGTTATCGAGTAAGACACATAGAGAAGCCGTGTTTACAACGCTAGCAAGCTAGCTGCATCTGTTACCATGGTAACAGTGTGAAGCTCCAATTTAATCCTAACAATTATTTTTTTGTACTACATACAAAACGGTTGAGAAATTTCAACAACTATTCTATATACATTTTAAATGTGTCGTCATTTAGTTTTATGTTTAATAAAATTAACGACACTGATATCAAAGCGCGGAACTCGTTACGTTTTGCTCTGTTTTCACACGGAATGTCAAACACGCCGACGTCACGATGGAGGCGGGGACTTCACCGCTCTCTTCCTGCATTGGACGGTTTGAATCAATGACAGGCATGCGTATCATCCAATGAGAGCACAGCTCGAATTCCTCTTGATTGTGATTGGATAAATTTGCATTGACAGACAGCAGTACTGTCTAATTGCATGCACTGATTATAAGGTCCCGCCCAGAATCGGCGGTTCGTAGTCATTATTTGTCAGAGGAGAATTTTAAACCGTTTGAGCGGGTGGCAGGAAAACAAGAGTGAGTGGAGCCGAAGTATTTTGTCATGTTAAATTAGCATCTAATGTTTAGTAACATAATAGCAGCCAGGATTATAACTTTGGATCATCAAATCTTTGTTTTTGCAGCGCTATCGTGCATACAGGCTAAAGAGGTAACTTAACGTTGGATGCCGTTATTGTGCTACTGGTTAGATTAACGGTAGCTAGGTTGGTTAAGGATTCATAAAAAGGTCAGAAATAAACTCACATTTTAGTTATTTCTATGTCGTTTTGTGTAAATGTAATATACTTACGCCAAAAAGGTAACAACTGAAACTTAATATATAACGTTATTAGTTTATCTTATTCAAGCATTTGCGGCTGTGACTGGACTGTGATCTGAATAAGGATTTCATTTATAAAAGCAGAATTAGATTAAATGTTTTTATACGTGACTGTAAAAATGTTAGTCATAACGTTAAAGGTTTAGTAAAGTTACGCAGTAATCTCTCGTTTCCTGGATCATAAATCAGTGAAATAGTTTTCCATTGTCTGGAGAAAAGCCGTTTAAATTCTCGATTTCTTTGTAAGATAATCGATGTCAAATAAAGCGGTTTCAATGCTAGATCTGGAAGCAAATGAGATGCATGTAATTATAAACGAGTGTGGGCCTTTTCCTCTTTGTTGTCAAGTTTGCCACGACAAAGCAAATGCATGACAACTTGGGATCAATGCCCAGTGGTCATAGCGTAAAGTTATTTTGTGATCATTTGCATGCAAATCGATTTTATCCCCTGAAATGCCACTGTTTACAGATTCTTTTTATTCGTCAGAACTTTCCTTGTGTGTTTCCAGGGACGCCACCATGAGTTCCTTGCCGGAGACCACGCGCTCCCTCATGGAGGTTTTTAATGGAAAACTGCAGAGTTTTACTAATGAAATCGACAGTGTCCACATGGTGTGGCTGGAGGAGATCCAGCAGGAAGCGTATCGCATGTTTTCGAGGTGAGAGACACTGTAAATGTGAGGTGGAGTATGTTACACTTCATACTGTTGATCTATTGTTACTAGTGGCTTGTCACTTTTTGTGTAAAAGCCTTTGTCCATGAGGAATGTATTATTAGACTGTGCTGGGTTTAACACTGTGAGATAACTTCTTTTTATTATTATTATTATTATTATTATTCAGTTCAATCTTCAAAGTCAAATTCAGCTTGAGTTTTCAGCAAAAATTAATTGTAAATGCCTGAATTCTGCAATTTTTCTTGTCATGAATATAACCACAGAAGCTGGCATTGCTTTGAAATCAAAGAAGCAAATTATTCAGGTTATTAGACCTGCTCATAAAGAACACGTTTTGTTGTGCTGCAGTGACTTCAGCACCGAGCCAGAACTCATGCCAAAGACTCCGTCACAGAAAAAGACAAACCGCAGGAAGAGAGTGTCGATGGAGCTCAACGAGTCTCGCAGCAAAAGACGGTATAGGATTTTACAGTCTTTGTTAATTTGCTTGGTACAGAAACATTTTACAGGTCTACAGCAACATCTGTTTATATTCATATTTAATTAGAGTTATTTGTTTTGTTTTTCGATTTCTACAATGTAGATGGTTTAATAAAGTAATCCTGTGGTCCTGTAGGGCTACAATATTTATTTTTTAAAGTAATTTTAAATAAGTTTCTGGATAAATTGTAATTTTAAACCACTGTAGGTTTCCTGTGTCTGTTTGACTATAGAGTAAAAAACTTTGTGCGTGTGTACAATACAGACCAAAAGTTTGGAGACACCTTCTCATTCAAAGAGTTTTCTTTATTTTCATGACTATGGAAATTGTAGATTCACACTGAAGGCATCAAAACTATGAATCAACACATGTGGAATTATATACATAACAAAAAAGTTTGAAACAACTTAAAATGTTATATTGTAGGTTCTTAAAAGTAGCCACCTTTTGCTTTGATTACTGCTTTGCACACTCTTGGCATTCTCTTGATGAGCTTCAAGAGGTAGTCACCTGAAATGGTCTTCCAACAGTCTTGGAGTTCCCCGAGTGATGCCTAGCACTTGTTGGCCCTTTTGCCTTCTGTCTGCGGTCCAGCTCACCTCTAAACCATCTGGATTGGGTTCAGGTCCGGTGACTGTGGAGGCAGGTCATCTGACGCAGCAGCCCATCACTCTCCTCCTTGCTCAAATAGCCCTTGATGCCTTCAGTGTGACTCTACAATTTTCATAGTCATTAAAATAAAGAAAACTCTTTGAATGAGAAGGTGTGTGCAAACTTTTGGTCTGTACTGTATATGCAGAACTATGTTCTCGTAGCTCAACAGTGAAACATGGTGCCAACACTATGAAGGTCATGGGTTTAATTCCCCGAAATGCAAACTCAAATTAGCAGTTTTTTTCCCTCGTACAATGTAGTATGATGTCATTGTCTCTGTAGTTTCTCCAAGGGGAAACGCAGCAACCTGCGTCGCTCCTCAGTCCAGATGACCCTGACCACCCTCTCAGAACTCGTCACGCCACACGTGCCGACCGACAGCTCTGAGAGCCTGATGGAGGAACCTTCTCGCCGCACACGTCGCAACAAAACCACTGCCCCGGCTGAAACCGAACCTGTCAAGCGAAGCACCCGTAACAAAGGTGGCGCCAAAGCTAAGGAGGTGGAAGAAGTGTCAGAGAGCGTTCCAGATGTGAATGAAGCCATTGAGGTGCAGGATTCTGGCTCCGATCAGATCCTGGTGTCTGAAGCCGTGGTGAAGATTCCCTCCTCGGAGCGTCTGAGTGCAGATTTGCTGCTGAATGCTGGTGTGTCTCCGGGCCGATCCGCTAATAAAATCCCCATCGCTGCATTTGGGTTGCAGACGACACCTCAGGGATCATCTCGGACGTCAGCTCGGCGCTCGCTGGTGGTACGCCGTTCTCTGGTGGGCCTCAGGCAGAGCATGACCCAGGAAGCTGTTCGCAGGGCATCTCGGCGCTCTTTCCTGAAGAAGAAAGCCAGACTGGGAACCTCGACTTGCAGCAGCTCTGTCAGCGGTGAGACACTTACATTTACAGTCACCGCTACAAAACTAAACTCATATCATTTAGAGTCGCCAACTACAGTTGCAATGGTTCGAGGTCGGTTTGAATGCCTTTAATAAGATTTAACGCTTTATAATTTGTGCTGTTTAATGTGATTGTTTCTTTGTTAGCTTAGTCGTTTATATTTCCATTTCTCTTTCCAGAAGATATCTGTATGGATGTTGAGACTGAGGAAATGGAGAACAAAGAAGAACAGTGAGTGCTTTTACTTTCTGTTTCAGTTGTTGAATTGTTTCTTCTGGGATTCAAAACCATAACCTTTCAGTTAACAGTCAAAGATCTTTTAAACACTGTTTCACTGTTCTGTTTTAGGGTTGATGCACCCCAAATTGTCACTGAACCAGCTACTGAAACTAAACCTGAACCAGCTACTGAAACTAAACCTGAAGCAGAAATAGTCCAAACTGAGGTGAGAAGAACTTTCTGCTGTGGTTTTTATTTACCTTTGATAAAAAAAAGACACAAGAGCCAGATATAAGGCCTATTCACAGCAAGGGCAATAACCAGAAGGATAAAGATTGATACATTTTTCTAAATTTAAGAAAATCGCACCAGAGCTGTTACGATGACTTTACGGAGGAACAATATAATAGATCACTTTTCGAATAAGTTTTTGCCGCTGATGAATTACACAAACCTTGACAGCAATCCGATGGACAGGATGAACATTAGATCAGATCTCTGTGTATCAGTGGCCGATTTCAGAGTGCTTGTGTATACAAAAATCTCACTGGATTATTACGATTAATGGAAAATGAGTTTTGTAAAATGATACTTCCTACTAACACATTAAAGCAAATGTTGAAATAACTGGTGAAAATAGTAATAGCCTTGAACTCTTGCAAAGTGCTCTTAATTCATAGTTCTGTGTGAACAGGCCATAAGCAAACACAGTATGATGTTAGAAACTATTTTATTGCAATTTGTAAATAACTGATGGCTGGGTGCTTTCGTAGGAACTTGAACCCGAGAAGACTGAAGAAATGGAATCTAAGGTAAAAGACACACTTCCAGAAGAGATTGCTGAATCTAGCACCACTGAGAACTGTCGCTTCACACGATCCATGGCCCGCCCTTCAGAAACTGGTACATGTCTAACAGATCTGCTGATATGAAAAATGGAGCGTGTAATTGGGTTGACAAATAAGGTTTTGATATTCATTTACTTATTTTCCTGTAACAACAGATGGAGCAGAATCCAAAGAAGATGACAGGTGAGCTCACTGCTAATTTGTTTTCCTCATTATAGTTGGTGGATTTATGCTGAGTGTTTTCTAATAGTCTTTGTGCTTTTCCATCAGGCCTACGCGTTCAGGATCAAAGCGTCACGCAGCTCAGGAAAGCACCACACCCAAGAAGAAACAATCCCCTCCGAAGAAGTGCCTCACGGTATGTATATCTGACCCACCGTATTGCTGATCATCCACCAAAACTAATCCATTAAGAAGCCACAACCATCTTTTGAGTCTTGTAGAGAGGAAAAGCGTATTTGTGGTTATCTGTGGGGTTTTTTGCATTCTGTAAAAAGGATTTTTAATGATTTCTTGACAATGATTAGCGAGTCTTGGATTGGACCAGACAATCCATTATGTGTCCATTTGTTGTGTCCCTGTAGAGTACTGCTCCACACATGAGATCATTCTTGCAAACGGTGCAGAAGAACCAGATGCTTATGATGACGCCTGGGTCTCTGGGCCGCAGCACCATCATAAAATCCTTCATCAAACAATCTGCCACCAAAACTGACACCAAGGTGAGCAGGGATATTTCTGTATTTCAGAGTAGTCCAATATGTTTGGTTGTATTGACTATAAATATTTGCTAATGTGCTTCTCCAAGTAGAAGTTATTTAGTTGGTAATTGTACTTCCTGTCTCTCCCCCTCAGTTGGGCTCTGGCTCTGTGGTGAGTATAAACAGTGAATCAAGACTGAGGACATTTCCATTTCAGTCACAACTATTTCTGTTTGACTATTCCCATGTAATGAGTGGCCATTTGGTTGTACTGTTCAAAAGTTTGGGGTTGGTAAGATGCTTTTATTCAGCAATTTTCCTTTAAATTTATCAAAAATGAAAGTGAAGACATTTATAAATAATTCAAACATTTTTTTTTTAATGAATGCTGCCTTTTGAACTTTATTAATCTTAAGAGTCCTGAAAAAATGGGAAAATATATATAAAAATAAGAAACGTAAAACGTTTATTAGCAAAATGAGTAAGAAAGCTTGGAGGCACGGCATACACCTAGATGTCAAATAAAGTTACACAAAGTTTAAATAAAATAAAAATCAGCAGTCACTGTGGAACCAATTCAATAAGAAACAAATGTTTTAAAAAACTTCCAATATCACCTTAGATAGACGGCAAAAGTCAACAGGCTTTTAAAAATCCAAAATATTGCCAAACAGGTGCTTTTTCATTTCGTAACTAAATCATCCACCATGGTCTTGTCTGTCTCACCTCACCTTTCTTGTCAGTGAGCTCGACTCAATCTCCTCACTGGATAAATGAAATCTGATCTGTGATGCAACTGTTGTTTAGCTTAATTGTAGTGTCTGTTCTTTTACTGAAATTATTTTTATTACTGTAAAAAATCTTGCCTTGCCTAACTGGTGTTGCAGCTGAAATGTCAGCACAGTCTATCGCGGGAAGCCTATCTTATGGTATTGCAGTTTTTACTTTTTGATCAAATAAATGCAGCCTTTGACTTTGTGTGAATATAAGTGGGAAAAAAAATATATATATATACTGATCCCAAGCATTTGAACAAGAGTGAAACTCATACTTAAATTCATTTAAGAGGCACTTTGTCACTAAACTGAAATGACACCGTACCATTCAGAATTTGTCAGATTAACCTCGTCATTCAGGTGGTGTGTGTCTTTGTGGTTGGGGAAGTTCACATTCACCCATTTTTCTCATGTAAAGCAAAAATCCATGTCCTTATGTTGTTTAGCTCTAGCTTCCATCATCCTTGTTTGAATTTTTTTTTTTTTAACGAATACTCTAAAATTACCACTTTTCCTCCAGGAGCGAGAACGGCAGAAATGGGACGCCTTGAACAAGAAAATAGAACAAGAGAATGAACGAAAGAAAAAGATTGAGGAGGAGAGACGAAAGAAACAGGAAGAAATGAAAAGGTGGGAGAAGGTGCTTTTTCTGTGTGTGTTTGCCGTTGATCGATTTTGTACTTTAGAATGAATCATTAATCTAGATTAAGTGTGAATGCAAATCAGGACTCAAAAGTGAATTCTGTCTGCTTTAGGAAGCGGGACGAACGTTTGAAGCGGGTTGTTGAGGCTCGAGTGAAAGGTGAAAAGGAGAAGGAGCAGGAAAAGAAAAAGAAGATTGAGGAAAAGATGGCACAGCTGGAGAAGAAAACTGATATGGTACTTAAGCAACCCTCCGAGTAAATCACTCACATATACAGCTAAATCATCACTCTTGGAGACCAAATGATGTCTGATATTAGCAAAGGCTGTGTGTGATTTGGAGGCTAAGTATAAGTTTTTGCATATTTTTCCTGACTTAGCGCTTAAGAGTTTCACTCTCCGTCAAGCATTCCTTGCTTTTTTTTTTTTTCAGTTCAACTGAATGTTTGCGCCGTGCACCTGTATTAGACGTACTGTAAACTCTAGCGTAAAGGTGCACGACTCGCCATTGCTTTGGTGAGAGCAGAAAGCGAGAGAGTCTTGCATGCATTCAGAAGTGGCATGATACTGGTGAATGGTATTCTTTGCTGTATGTCCGTGTCAAAATAGCAGCGTTCCTTTTTGGAATTCTTCAGCTTTTAAGAACTGCCGGGTTCTCTGGTAGTAGGCGGAACTAATGCAATGCCAACGAGTCTAATTAGCTGGTGCTCACCTATTATCATCTGTTTTGATTTCAGCAAATCAATTCTATGGAATGCAGACAACAGGATTAGTATTCATCTAAATCTATTGTGTCTGTTTCTCTCTCTCTCTCTCTCTCTCTCTCTCTCTCTCTCAGCTGCGTGTTGAGCGGTTGGCTGAGGAGAAAGCCAAGAAGAAGGTGGCCACTAAAAGACAGGAAGAGCTGGATCTCCGCAAGAAACAGGAGGAGGCAGCCAGACAAAAGAAACTTCAGCAAGTTGTAAGTCAACCTCGGCCATCAAAGTGGAGAGTCAATGTTGAAAGACATTCAAGTGTAGGTGATGGATGACCTCAAATAATGGAAGTGTACTTTACAAACAAATTGTGTATTTATTGTTCTGCAACAACTTTCCTTTTCGATCCAATAGCAAATAATATCAAGCTTAATATGGTAGAGAAGATATTATGAGAAGATATATATATATATATATATATTTACATTTCTTATGCTCATCAATGCTGCATTTATTTTATCTACTGTATAGTGTACAGTTATATTCTGAATCTATTTTCTGTTTGAATATATTTTTCGTTTGATGGACAGCTGATTTTTCAGTGTCATTATTCCAGTCTTTAATGTCACATAATCCGTTAGAAATCATCATATGATGTTGATTTGCTGCTCAAGAAACCTTTATTACCGTATTATAAAAGTTGAAAACAGTTGTGCTGTGTCACATTAATTTAAGTTTCTGTGTTTTTCAGTCTTTGAATAGAAAGTTGAAAAGAAAATTTTTTGAAATGGAAATGTTACTATGATTATATAAATGTTTTACGGTCACATTGGATAAATTTTGTGCATGCATATATGTATGTGTATATGTGTGTATAATATATAGATATATATATATATAACACCGTAATTCCTCAAATGAAAACAGGTAGTCAAATAAACACCGGGCCTTGTAGTGGCTGGGGGCATGGTCAACACGGACAAATAAAGGCCGGGGGGAAATTTGTGCAGCAGAGCCAGATAACGAACGTACACACCCACTGCCGGAGTGTTTCTCGTTCTCAAGTCAAGAACCGGTTGCATCGGTTTTCGGATCACCAGTACACTGAACCGAGAACCGTTTCTGTCTGATTATTTTTTTTTTATTATTATTTGTACTGATCCCAAACTTAACCAAAAGCTAATTGTAGTTAACCATTTATATACTTGTCTTTTTCTTCAGGAGGAAGAGGAGCGGCGGCACCAGGAGATGCTGGCCAAACGCAAGGCTGAAGAGGAGCGAGAGAAGGCCCGCAAACTGGCAGAGGCCACACGTGCTCTGGAGCTGAAGAGGGAACAAGAGCGGGAGAAAGAGAGGGAGCGCGAACGAGAGCGGGAAAGAGAGCGCGAGCGGGAAAGAGAAAGACAGGCGGCAGCTGAAAAGTTGGTGGTCATTTTTCGTGCACTTGTTTGAAATGAAAGCATGGCACTCAAGAGTTACTAAATACACGTTTGTGTCTTTGTAGAGAAAGACTAGAGAGAGAGAAGGCTATTGCTCTTCAGAAGGAACTGGAGAGAGCAGCCAGAGAGAAAGAGAGGATGGAGATGGAGGAGAAGAGGAAAATGGTAAGGATTTTGTTTGTTGTTCTAATGACTTTTGTTATTTTTGTCATTTTAAAATTTGCAACAAGATGTGTAGATGGTTAGTTTTTCTATTTCTATCATGTGGAACGCCACTGGTCCCACCCCCCTGCTTAGGACACTTGTTAACATTCCCATAATCTCATGAAATTAGTTTGTTCCCTTAACAGGAAGAGCAGCGGAAGGCTGAAGAGGAGAGGGAAGCCCAACAGAAACGTGCAGCTGCAGCCTCTGCCCCGGCGCCCCCTACAGTTACAGCACAGGTAACTACCAACACCTAAAGTCAATTGCCCTTGTTTTTTTAGGATTTATCATATCCTCAGATCCACCTTTTTCCTTAACGTGGAAGTAAGCCTATGGGTGAGGCTTCTGGATCATTAACCGCTATACGTAAATGACAAAAATAACACCTGTATCTGTTTGCACCAAAAACCAGTGTGTTCATAATTAAGATAATACACTAAAATAATATGACAAGACACCAATTTTCAATATCAAGCAGCAAAACAAACTGTTTTGTACAGTTAAAAATAGCTGGACGTGGATGAGACCGGGGGCTAGACCCATAGAAAGGTGGATAGTATTTAGTCATTTTGAGTTGGCTTTTACATGTATTTACATGATTGTACAATTGTATAATTTTTTTTTTTTTACTTTTTTCCATTTAATTTAGTAACTTATTTGAATGTATTAATTTTACCACTTTAACTAACTTCATTCAGTTAGTGGCTAATTCACAATTTCATTTTACTTAAGTTATTCGTGTAATTTATGTTTTGTTTAGATTTTTACCTAACAATATCCAAATAAAACTCAATTTAATTTGTGTGTAAACTGGGGAAATTATTCCAACCAGCAAGAATTCTGGCTCCCACTTATTGGTTCTGTGCCCATGTGGAACACAGAACAGTCACTTTAAGAAGTTACTCCTTACTGCCTCGTGGGGTAAGGATGATCATGAGAAAGGTGAGGGATCAGACCAGAACTACACTGGAGGAGCTTGTTAATCATCTTAAGGCAGTTGAGACCATAGTCACCAAGCAAAACATTGGTAACACACTACACTACAATGGACTGGAATCCTGCTGCTTACGCAAGGTCCCCCTGCTCAAAAAGTCACATGTACAAGCCCGTTTAAAGTTTGCAAAGAACATACAAATGATTTATGGAAAGTTTGGGAGAAAGTGCTGCAGTCAGATGAGACCAAAATTGAGCTCTTTGGCATTAACTTGACTCGCTGTGTTTAGAGGGAGAGAAATACTGATAGTAACCCCAAGAACACCAAGTCCAGCATGGAGGTGGACACATTATGTTTTGAAGCTTTCTGCTAAGTGTACAAGACGACTTCACCGCATTGAGGTGCAAATGGACATGTACTGTCAAATCTTGGAGAAACACCACCACATCTCAGCCAGAACACAGAAGATGGGTCATGGATGGGTCTGTCAGCATGACTATGACCCAAAACATACCACCAGGGCAACAAAGGAGTGGCTCAAGAAGAAGCACATTAAGGGCATGGAGTGGCCTAGCCAGTCTCCAGACCTCAATCCTATAGAAAATCTGTGGCGGGAGCTGAACCTTTGAGTAGCCAACAACAGGATTTAGAGAGGATTCGTAAAGAGCAGTGGATCAAAATGCCTCCAGAGATGTAGACAAACCTGCTTTACCAACTACAAGAAACAATTTGCCTCTGTGCTTGCCAACAAGGGTTTCTGCAAGTATTAAGACTTGTTTTCAGATACTATATTTTACTCACTGAAATGCAAATCAATCTCTAACCTTTTTGTACTATGGTTTTGGTTGATATTCTCTCGCTGTACATTTAAAATAAACCTATCATACAAATTACATACACATAAGTGGGCAAACTTATAAATCAGCAGGGGATCAAATAAATATTTTCCCCACTGTATGTATGTATATGTGTTTGTTTTTATATAAACAAACACATACACACACCATCAATAAGCATGTCAAATATGCTTGTGTAGATTTTTTTTTTGTGTGTGTGTGTGTATATTATGAATAATTTTTCATTTTTTATTATTATTATTCATACATGCCTGCATTAACAGGTCTCTGCCACAAAAACACAAGCAGCTAACATGCTCAACACAACTATAACTAAAAGTTCAGCTTTAAAACAGACCGTAGATATTGAGGTAAATGCCTGTGCTTTTTTTATTTTATTTTTTTGTACTAAATTCCAAGCATTTAATATATGCATCTAGTAAATATTTACTAAAACTCTTATTCCATCCACAGAACTCTGTTCTGAGTACTCCAGTTGGGAAAGGAGCTGCTCACAATAAGACCGTAGATCTCGGACCTGGACTCAACGTGACTGTGGACATTGAGGTGAGGTCACGGCAACTATTGTGTCTTTTTCCACCGCTGAAGGAGGGAATGTGTCAGAGAACATTTCTAAGCACAGAAAAGTTCCCAGAGAAGCAAAGCGATGAAGAGAAGCCCTTGTAATACAAGCAGAGTTCTTCTAACTTGAAGGAAAAAAACAACTTGATGTCTGGAACAGGGGATTTCTCACCCCATCTCTTGTTTTATACTTTGCAGCAATCGCCACAATCATACCAGATCACCCCAAAGGGCCAGAAAGTGAATGTTTTAGTGAATCCTGAAGATTATGGCATGGACCAGAACAGCGATGACTCAACAGATGATGAATCTGCACCCAGAAAACCCATCCCGTCCTGGGCTGAGGGTATGTTTATATGTAGTTACATTTTACGTTATGTTCCATCTGGACCGTCAGAACTCTGTTCATATGTTTATTTGAAAGTATTTACTGTATTCCCCTAATGTGACGTGTTTTTTTGCAGGTATGCAATTGCAGCAAGCCGTCATGAAGCAATATTACAATCCACTAGATCTCCATTCATATTTTGGAGAACCTGAACCTCCCAAACTGGAGGCGATCTTCAGGCGGACTAAACCTCGCTTCTTTAAACGCACTAGCTCTGCTGTCTGGCATTCTCCACCACGTTTGGGAAATCTGGGCAATTGATAAGCAAATGTATTATTATTTTTTTCCTACTTTTTTTTTTTTTTTTTTCGTCATTTTTATGTTTTCTTTTTTACTTTGAGCTCACTTTAATAAAGCTTTTAAAAGTCTGTATGTAGATTAGACTGAGAAGGAAAAGAGCAGAATGTGTTATTTAGATTACACAAAAGATGATGCCCATTCTCAGTTTCCTGCTGCTGAGGGCTCATGTTTATTTTCCTGCTTTTAAAAAAAAGAGAAAATGGGACTGCCTTGTCACAAATGTATTTAAATATAGTGTTAAATGTTATAAATTTGGAAGTGTACACGGGAGCTGCTACAAATGGGATGGAAAGATAGAAAATCTGGGCATGTTGTCCGTCTACAAAATTCACTTCACAGAGTGTCAGATTTACTCTGGACTGTTAATAAAAGGTATCATTTCGAAGTGTGTGTTTGTGCGTGTGATTTGAAAAGTCAGAAAACATGTTTGACAAAAAAAAAAAACTTGAGGAAAAATTATGAATTGAAATGCTATCATTTTCTAATGTCTTTGTTCATTTGTGTCTTTCAGAGAGGGATAATACCAATTCCTTACATAATACCTAATTGGAATAGCATTGTGGAGAATATACCTTGGGAGAAAGTATGGACCTTGCCTCATAGATATCTGCTTACCAACCAAGTAAAATAAATAAAATTTAAGTTAATTCACAAATGTTACCCAACTTAAATTAGACATTGACGTGAGTTGCTGTTTTTGTCATTCTTCTGAAGAAGTCTTCATTCATTTATTTTGGCAATGCTCCTACACTGAATAATTTTGGTCAGACTTTTTGGCATTCATTCAGTGCTATTTTGTAAGTGACTTCTCTTTTTGTTTTCATTTGGATTGTTTGCCCATTCAAAACAGAATACTGGAACATATTACATAATTAATTTATGTTTCCTGTTAGCTAAATTTCACATTTATAAACAAAAGTTTACTGGCTATAAACCTCTTTTTTCTTTATTCAAATTGGACTTAGACAAATATGTGGAAACTATACCACATCCAGACTTAAGAGAGGGTTCGCGAATATTTGAGTCAGATCGCGACTTCATAGCGGGTTAGCGAATCATTTGAGTAATATCGCGACTTCATAGCGGGTTCGCGAATCATTTGAGTCAGATCGCGACTTCATAGCGGGTTCGTGAATAATTTGAGTCAGAGCGGGTTCGCGAATCATCTGAGTCATCTGAATCATTTGCGGGATCGGGACTTCAGAGCGGGTTCGCGAATCATTTGAGTCATCTGAATCATTTGCGTCATTTGAGTCAAATGGCGACTCTTCATTCATTTATTTTGGCAATGCTCCTACACTGAATAATTTTGGTCAGACTTTTTGGCATTCATTCAGTGCTATTTTGTAAGTGACTTCTCTTTTTGTTTTCATTTGGATTGTTTGCCCATTCAAAACAGAATACTGGAACATATTACATAATTAATTTATGTTTCCTGTTAGCTAAATTTCACATTTATAAACAAAAGTTTACTGGCTATAAACCTCTTTTTTCTTTATTCAAATTGGACTTAGACAAATATGTGGAAACTATACCACATCCAGACTTAAGAGAGGGTTCGCGAATATTTGAGTCAGATCGCTACATCAGAGCGGGTTCGCGAATCATTTGAGTCAGATCGGGACTTTAGAGGGGGTTCGCGAATCATTTGAGTCATCTGAATCATTTGCGGGATCGGACTTCAGAGCGTGTTCGCGAATCATTTGAGTCATCTGAATCATTTGAGTAATATCGCGACTTCATAGCGGGTTCGCGAATCATTTGAGTCAAATGGCGACTTCAGAGCGGGTTCGCGAATCATTTGAG